>NC_064039.1:8826138-8873638 GCF_932526225.1 Nematostella vectensis
GGCGCTAATAAGAGATAAGCTCTAAGTGACGCAGCATTTTTTTGTTATTGATGTTCATTTTATTGTCATAATCTGCGGCAGCATCAGTATCCATTTAACTTTAATCCACCTTTATCTATTATATTCCCATGATGCTATCTGGGGTGTGCCGCGTGTGTCTCTACTCTCGTTCTATCGAGGCTTGAAGATTTGAAAGCCAGTCGGGGAGTCGGTTTTCGCGCACGTCTTCTTATCGGTGTTGCTGCACTTGCGCGCGTACTAGTGACCCCCGCTATGGTACAGCCAGCGATCCGCGTAGTAGTAGGGGTAGCTGAACCCTACTATGTCCCCGTACTGCACTGGGGTGTTGTCAATCGCATTGCGGGAAAAGATCTGGAAGATAGCGATGGTGTTTTCGAACCAATGGTTTCCTTCGAATTTTTTCTCGTTGATGGAACTGTTGATAAGAAATAAATGTTCTATTTAAATATAACAAGATACAAAAGTGTAAAAGAAATACAAGATAAAATGTTTTGTTCTCAACTAAAGGCTCGTTAAACGGGTTTTAAAATGTCGGACCCTAGCAAAAAATTCGTTCAACACTGAGTTGCTTTTTATGGGTACGGTATGGCCCATAATGCCTGGATAGAATGAATATTAACAGGTGCTTGTTCGTAACTAATAACATTTTACTTATATTCAACTTGTTCACATAATAATTAAATAGCAAAACAGTAATAAATGATTACAAAAGAAAGTACTGTAAATTAAGTTGCTTTTCCACGCCAATATCAGTTGTACTTGCTTAATATATTTGATTGCTACCACTTTCCTAAATCGTACACTTGTACGATGTAGATTTTGAGCATCGATGGTTGTATTTGTTGCCATAGTAACCAGATGAGATGGTGACCATGTCGCCGATGTTGATTGGCTGGCTGTCTGACTTGCCGATTGCCCGGATGATGTACGTCATGGATTTGCGCTAAGACAACTTGTCAGACTGCAAATGAATAACAGAAGTGCTTTTGAATCGCCCATTATTTAAATAGTATTTGGGTTGTAAAAGGATAATTATGCATGGGAATTGATTCAAAGCAAGTAATAAGAAAAGAAAACCTCTCAAACCAGCCCCCCAGCCCCTATGACTTATTACACCTTAATCACTGTGTCCCCGGGGCAGTTATTTCGGTAGCAGTAGCTTGTAGTGCAGTGCATGTAGTATTTCAGGTTACTGCCATTAGTGTAAGAAATTCTCAGTGCGATCCTGTCTCCACTGCTGATGATGTGATGACGGTGATCTGTTAAAGGAACGAAAACATGAGGGGTGACTCATATGCGACGATACGGGGCGCCGATTCTCGCATTCGCGAGCTGCTAACTCTATTCTGCCAAAATAATAACGTCCTCTCTTGATTATGTAACCATTACCAAAGCATGGACTAAAAATAGCCTATATTATTTTTATACCCAGAGCTTCCCTGCTAGCAGAGGCCTCTTTTCTCTGTATTTCAGTGGGCTGGAGTTCGCGAGGAAAAGATACCTCTGCCATGGGTCGCAAGTTCGTTTGATCAAACCGCCGTCCACGATCGTGGACGAGATCCAGAGCGCATTCTCCGTTCATTAATTACTGGCCACTATTTGAGCCCACAATGGCTAGCGCATGCATGAAACGTATATCCGCTTCCGGATAATAAGCCCGCATTCGAAACGGCGTCCTCCGTAGAAATATCACGCGACGAATTATAAAAGAAGCCATTAAATGCCTTATCTTCATTCAGAATTTTCTCTCTTTTGACAAACGAGTCAATCTTCCGTTTACAGGTTTTGCATATTCTTCTGGGAATAGCTGATCTGAGTTTACCAAAAATTTTTGTAGCATTTTCTTCGAATCCAACTGTGCGATATTTACATTGAAGAAACTCGCCTGCCCAGATGTCTTGAAATTAATCCCACAAACAAGACAAAACTCGTCTTTGCTGCGTTTGTTGTTCAATCTTTTTAGTGACGTTTTAGGTGATTGAAATTGAACAGTTGTTTCCTTTTTTCGAAGAGGAGAACTAACCGGAGTTTGATTCATGATTTCCGACTAAACCCATGCAAAGCATATTGACAGCTTTCGCGCGATGGTACGGGTTTTGGCACATCGGTCGCTTATTAACGCTCACGCATGCGCAACAGAAACAGTTTCGACCCATGGCAGAGGTATCTTTTCCTCGCGAACTCCAGCCCAGCGAAATACAGAGAAAAGAGGCCTCTGTTAGCAGGGAAACCCAGAGCTGCATTAGGCCTCGAAATATTGGGGGGGGGGGGGGGGGGGGGGGAGGGGGACTTTACAGAGACATTAAGAAAATATATGGGGACACAGCCACGCCCCTACTGTTGATTTCCCTATAATTTTTGAAAATGTTTTTAGCTTCACAATGATATCCTCTTATTTTTATAGAGGTGGCCATCACAAATGAGATACTTAAAGAATAATGGTTAAGCATATATTTTGTTGAACAAACTAACATACATAGGTTATCATTTTTAGAATCGAAGGAACAATTGAGGGAACATTTCAGGCTTAAACAAGCAAAACATATGATAGAAAAATCCCAGAATTATGTAGATTGTGTCATACATCATAAATCGATAATGAATTTCAATATACATTTTTTTATATAAGAACGTCTAATTGTTTAGGTCGTTCTTATTTTTGGAGCATTTTAAGGCATAAACTGTTCCTATTGATGTTCTTACATTCCAGTGTATATTGATTATATATTTAACAATTAGACTACGAGTTCGAGTTTTCTATGAGTCAATATGATATTTTTTTATCCTTACCTCTTATTCTTGTACCATGAGTAAATGGCTATCAACACTTAGAAGCTTTGAATTGCTTTTAATTTGCCCTAGCACGCTTGCGGGATAACGCAAGGTAACGAGATGGGGTACTAGAAACTGCAAACAAATTGGGCAGACACCAATAAAAGCAGACGGAGATGATTGTCCGCAAAATCAATTTAAACCCTATGAGATAGCACTTTGGGTGTGGTCAACAGAAAATCTTACCACTTAGAGACAGTAAATTGAGTGTGGTCGAATGAATTTTTATCCCTAAGATATAGAAGAATTGGAAAAACCGTGAAACACCCCCTGAAGAAGGACTGAATAACATTTTAATCCTCACACCCCTTAAGGAATAGCGTTTGATGGAATTTATACCCTAAGAGATAGCAGAATCGGTAAACCCTAGGCCTCTAAGGGATTGCAGATTGTCGAGATTTTTTACCCTAAAAAATAGGACGATCACCCCCCCCCCCCCCGTCTACTTTTCTGGAGAGTCCCCCCGGGATGATCCAGGAATTCAAAAAAAAAGAGGGGCAAGGGTTTCAAGAAATGGGGAGCCAGATTTTAAGCTTAATATCTAAAAGGGAAGCGGGGCTCGCTCGACCAACCCCCTAGATACGCCCCCGTCTAAAAAGAGGGGGAGGGGCGCATCGAAAAACGTTTTAACACTGGGGGAACTCTTATAGAAGTACACCGAACTCCATAGCGTATTAGCAAGGCTTCCAAAATTTCCCTGGGGGAACATGCACCCGGACCCACCTTTGAAGGTGCTGATTTCACAGTTCTCAGCTTAATTATCTTTAAACCACCATTTATTCCTTTATTCCATATACATCCTTTATTCCACATTTAAAATTTAGAAGGGAAGAAAAAGTTTAGTCTATGTCGGTCTATGTCGGTCTATGTCATTGTGTTGAATTCTTACTAGCTAAATGATCACATAGTAACTTGTACAGCACAGTCTATTCAGTTTTGTTCTTGGTTTTGTCCACTCTTGGGAGATTGAGATTTAAACCAGATTAAATGCGGTATTAGTGTCGCGGAAACGATCCAATGTTTACGCGGATCGCTTTGAACTGTTACTCTATCAAAAGACACCTAATTATGGAGTACTTACTATTTATGGTTTATTAGGCTACCTTATTACACTTAATTTTCTCGTTGCTTTAAGTAAGGGGTTGAGTTGGACTTGTATTTATAGATTTTTATGAATCCAAATTTAGCCCACGCATCATTTGTTGCAAATTGTTTCAGTTTTAAGGATTACAGCACATTTTAATTCCACTTGTTTTGCTTGATTTTATTATCCCAAAAACGCGAAATCGCGTAAATAAAGTGATCTGATTTTTAGGAAAATTGGAAAATCGCGGAAATAAAGTGTCGCGAAATATCGCCATCTCAAAATCGCGAAATTTTGACGTCGCAAAAATTAAGTGTAATAAGGTAGTATATGCCGTCATCGTTACGAGGGTTTAAAGCAATGAAAAGTTGTTGTGGTCACGCCACCCTACCCACCCCCCCCCCCCCCCCCCCCCGATTGCAAAATGTTAGATTCGCCCCTGATCCCTTGATGATAGTACTGACTCTATTATGCCCAAAGCGAGCCCAAAGCTGCTCATAACTATATCTAAATTACTTTGGGCCAGCTTTTCCTTTACTTTTCCTTGACTTTGTTTACTGAACTATCTATTCATTGTAATCACCACAGGCTTCCCACCTACTCCATTCAAATTCACGCTAACGATTATCTACGAGCTATATCTTCATTCATTAAAAAAAAAACTTAGTTGAGATGTAAATGCATTTATCATGCATTTGTGCCATGCATTTAATTTATAAAAAATGCGTGCCCTTAGAAATCCTTCACTGGCGCGGGTAGGAAGCCTGTGATGCAAAATGGCGATCGCCGATCGATCTCTCATTCCCAGGCCTCTTCCCCATACCGGGCCTGATAAATACAGGCTACCCACTAGCACACTACAGTGTCCACATTATTGCATGCCTGGATTCGATTCTCCTCGTGTCCCCAAATTATTAGTTACCATATCAGTCACGGGGCCACTACGCCGAGAGGGCCTGTGCTCTAGCGAACAACCACATCCCCTGAAAAGCATGTGCTTGATTGATGATCTGAGCTCAGCGTTCAGGCACGTGTACAAGTAAGGGTTAAAACAGCTGCTGGAATACTGCAAGAGCTTGAGTATATAAGCACCCTGTACAGGAAAGGCCATCCCGCATGAAATACAGTAATTCAACACGACATTCGTCACTAAAAATGGGCCCCAACACAGTAAAAACTCGCCAATAACAACAGCGATGATTTTAGCAGCCTTTAACTCAGATGCGTAACTAAATTTTCTCTGATTTTCGTTAGCAGCCACGTTGATAACCCTGACATGTCGTCGAGCGACCATGAATATGCAAGAATACGTGAAGGTCATGATGATAGTAGGAATATAGAACGAGACGGTGGCTACGAAGATTGGGTAAATCCGCTTCGGAATCCACAGCTTCACAAGAGAAATGACGATCGCGTATACCCATGAGAATACTATCGTCACGATAGCACGGCATGGCGAGAGAAGGAACTGGTACCTGAAGGGGTATGTTATAGCGAGGTACCGATCACAGCTGACAAAGGTTAGGTTCATGATGGAAGCAGTCCCACACACGATATCGAGAAGCAGCCAGATCAGGTATTGCGGGGAGTGTGTGGGTATGAATGACCCGTCCGAGAGCATGTACAGCAGCCACATGGGCATCGCCAGCACGGTTACTAGGAGATCAGCCGTTGCTAAG
Organism: Nematostella vectensis; assembly: GCF_932526225.1. NCBI lineage: Eukaryota > Metazoa > Cnidaria > Anthozoa > Actiniaria > Edwardsiidae > Nematostella > Nematostella vectensis. The sequence continues at coordinate 8,831,755 of NC_064039.1, forward strand.
GAGACGATGTAGTAGTTGGTGACTCGCTGAAGACGCTTGATCTTGCAGAAGGCGACCCAAATGATGATATTACCAAATAAGGCGAGGATCATGAGAATCACGAGCAGTACACACGACACGGTAATCATGGTGTGAGGTGAGGTGCGAGGGTGACCGGTCCGATTACCGAGGGTAGGGGCCACTGTAGCATTCATTGCCTTCTATGAAATCCAGGGATGTTCTTGGTGTCGTTAAAGTAGTCGCAAGCAAAGTTTTGCAAAGTTTACATATGATGGCAGTCCAGAAGCTTCGTACTTTGCGTGAAGGTTTGAGCGCGATGGTCTATTGACTTGGGGTCTAGGTAATGCAGTGTTGGTTACAGAGGTAGTTTACAGAGGTAGTCTATTAGACTTGCAGTGTAAATGACAGATCAGGGCGGCTACGTGGAAGTGTACAGTCTAGGCCGCTTTTTCCAGTGTCGATAAGGTAATCAAACAAGGCTTTGTACTAGGAAGGCTCGGATCCGGGCGTTGTGATCTGAAATTGAACATACCAAAGTTAGACACTTTTTATCAGCTGTAGTGATGTCTCACTTTAAAGGAATATCGGAGAGCAGATCTAAGACTTAAAAGCACTGCGACTCTCTTGTCTGGGCAGTAATGAAGACAAGGAAACGGGGAGACTAGGAAACTGGGTTCTAAGGAGAAATTTTTCATCCCTGCTCGCTAACCCCATCTTTTTATAATGACCATTTTCACATTCTAAGAACACATACACAAATATATTACTATTAAATCTACTCATTGTACAATTCAACATTGTGCCATACAAATCTATGTCTGATCGCATCTCTGAGTACGACGAAGCTACCCACGAATAGACAAAAAGGAAATGCAGAATGCAAAAAACTACATAATAAACGGTCAAAAGTACATACTGCTCTCTGCTTTGGCTACCACTTAGCAATGCCATTTAAAAACAAGAACGAAAACGCAAAAATAGGATAAAAGTTAAACGAAAGGAGACTACACATGTTGCTATCCATCTAACCCGTAAATTCCTGGAAGCTCTGTTTAACTTCGCTCTTCGTTCTCGCCCTAACTTTGTGAGCTCATAGGGTTTCGAGAGTGTTTCTTGCTCTCGCCCTAATTGTGTAAGACTGTGAGACTGGGGCTATTAGGATTTAAGATAAGGCCTTAAGGAAGTCACCATGCTAAGAGGCAATTTGTTGCCCGGAGATCATTCTATTCACAATAATATCCGCTTAATACAATTACCAAATATTCGTCAAAGATTGGAAGAGGTCCAAACAAATTATGTTTTATGGGTTGCTTGTACGTACATTTGTAACCGGATCCAAACATCAGAAACGATTTAAGTAATCCCCCAGCAATTGTCAAAACCGGCAGAAAATATATTGTTATGTGAACGGGAGATAAAGACAAGACTTCAATCGAAACCGAACCATTACACTGATAAGACTAAAATCACTTAAAAAAAAAGCAATTCTGTGAACGGAGAAGGGAAAATTGACAGCGATGTTGTTATTGAGAAGCTGCATGAGAAAAAGCCTGCATGGATAACAAGCGGGTTCCCAGCGAGTGAAATTCTAATTATGAAACTCCCTACCAGGTTTTGTAACGGTTAAACTCACAGCGGCCTATATTTAACGGCTTGCTAAAAACTTGATTTAGGGTTGCAAAATTATTTACGCATTCTAAGCTTTAGCGTAATTTTGAAAGTAAACGCGACAGAAATCTGACAGGTTATAACAAATACCTCTTGAAGACTACGAAGTCCCGCGAAAGCTTTAGAGAGGGATACTTAAGTTGGCTTAACGGCGTCGCACTTGTCTTGTTGTGCGATATTTCCTAGCTATCTTTATCGTGAAAAACATACGCATATCAGATTCCAACTGAACTAAAGACCACTAATGATGACAGAGAGTTGGATTTATATATCAAGAATTCAACGCCGGCGGCAAAAAGGGCCAACATCTCTCAACATTAGAAACCTAAAAAGAAGTTTTCAAAATTTTTCGAATATATTTATGACATGGCGTCACAAATAAGATGTTCAAGTGCTTCCCCCCCCCTAAGCTATTCAATGATTATCGGTGCAGGATATAAGGAGATGGATATATTAACTCTTTTTGCCTAGGAGCGCCCTTGAACTAATAAACGATATGCTCGTTATCTAACGCAAAGAATAATCTTTGGAGAATATTGGCCCAAACTAAGTTCCCTCACCGAGTATTAATGATCTTTATGTAAATATCCGTACCTATCTTTATAAATGTCTTATATCCAACATTAAATTTTCTCCAACTATTTACCAACACCATATCCAACATTAAATTTTCTCCAACTATTTTCCAACACCAGGGATATTAATCTAGGACTCGTGTTGCAGGTTAAAGTTAAAGACTTCCAATTTTCGCGAAAATGCTTATCAAAAGGCGAGGAAGTAAAGAAACATGAAAATCACTGGCGCATAAGTTTACCTCCTAGGAGGTGGATATTTTCCTGCGACCCGAAATCAAGCAAATGGCGGGTGTAACAGCCGATTTGCAAGTGTTTCCGAAAAGAAAAATTGTTCTAAAGCTCGTTTTATAAACTTAAACAATTATACAATTTCCATTTCGGCGGATAGTGGCTTTAAAAATATCTAACTCGAGCCTTCGGCTCTCGGAAATGGTATAATTGTTAAATGTGGCGAGGCTATTCTTAAAAAACCGGTCTTTATTCCATACAACAGTTACAATATCCACAACCTTTCTTTCCCAAGCTAAGCCAGATGGGAGTCTTATCATATTATATCCTAATACCATTTGATTTTGCCCGCAATGAATAATAATCACTGAGCGCTAGCAAGAGATCTAAGTACGAATGTCTTCAAATGACAAGGTGGTGGTTTTTTTGTGTTATTGGTGAAAAACGTCAATTTCAGTTTATACAGGATGTGTGATTAATAGAGCCCGCAAGCAACAATATTCGGTACGATCAAATGAAAATGACAAACCTTTGATAAGCAAATAAGTCTTTCATATTGAATTCTAGTCGTTTATCACAATGTAAGCGCAAACAAGTTGGCTAGCAATTTGTAATCGTTTGTTTTCATTGCATTGTTTCTGTTGATAACATTCAATAGAGAGAAACACGGGGAAACACAAAAGGACAAGAGACTAGGAAGTTAAGTTATGGTCCCTAGACTATTTCTGCTAAGTATACCGTATACTAAGCCCATCTTAGCTATGGCGGACTCAGAAATACTGTAGTAGCGCGTGATGCATTTCTGGTTAGGAACACTTATTTAAGCTATCCAATGCAAGCCATCCTCGGCGCAGTGACATTCCTGAGAAAAAAAAAAGCAAACCAACAGTCCGCGAAAAAAAAATATCGAAAAAAGAAACACATCTGCTTGCATCTGAAGCGCAAGACCAAAAAGCCTAAAAGGGCCAGTTTATAGAGCTGTTCACCATAATAAATTGACGTCTTTAGATAACTAGATATTTCAAATATGAATGATGACTTAAGGTCGTTAGCTTTGGGCAAAAACCGTTTAATTAAAAATATGATTCCTGCAGTCATAATAAGAATCATTTAGTCGGTCTCGCAATTTCTTTCAGCCTCTTACATTTCAAACACTTGCCTGGTTACAATGAGTAGCCCAATGAGATTTTAAGTGAGGGAGTTAGTCTCACTTAACACCTCCTTATGTAGACAGGATTGCCTAGGAAGGGTGTATATATTTCCTAAAACCCAGCGAAACAAGAATAAAGAAACACTTTGCCTTCGCGCCTGCATTGAAAATAAGCAAACTTGCGCGCCTAATGTTACTGGCGTTAGTAGGACGGTCCTCCGGTTTTGTTACTGAGTTGTTGATTCCTGTAGTCATTATAAGAATCCTTCAGTCGGTCTCGCAATTTCTTTCAGCCTCTTACATTCCAAACACTTGCCTGGTTACAATGACTAACCAGAAAGATGACCAAAAAGAAGAGGACGCGCGTTCACTTCGTCTTCGCGCCTACATTGAAAATAAGCAAACTTGCGGGCCTACTGTAACTGGCATTTGTTACAGGCGTTACTCTGTTTATTCCGTCGATGTTGTTGAGACGTCGCTGATTTGGCGTTGTTGTAGTGGGGGTGTTTTTCAAATTACTAGTTATGGGAGAACCATTTTGTGCATTCTGCCGTCGTAACAATAGGGAATTTAAGCAACGACGACTGCAATGCGAACGGCGACGGCAAAAAAAACAATTAAAATTCAAAGAGCCAGACATGAAATGTGCTCGAAATGGATTTTGTCTGATACATTTCAGCCGTTTTTCTTCAAACTACAACGTGAAAACTCCAAGTTTCACGGTCTGGCGAGGACGGGAACTTGTGCGCTGAAAACGAACTATACTATCCGTGTTTGATATGTTAGAAATAAGGTTCTACATCCGTCTATAATTTTGGGGTACTACAAAAACGAGTGAAATTGATCAAAACTAGTTTTGAATTGTGCGCAAAGCATGAAAGCTTTTTTGGGTGTTACGTTCTCTCTGCCGTCGCTGTCGTAGTTGCTTAAATTCCCTAATAATACAAGTGGTTCGCCACTGAGATGGGAAAACGTTAAGCTAAACGTGAATTTGCGGCCCACTAGTAACAATAATATGGTCTTAACCGCATGAAAGCTTGAAAACTGCATGTAGTCGTGTGATATATATTTGTTGCCATCGAAAATTTGGCCGTATAAATACTTTTTAACATAGTAAAAATCCTTAAAAACTTTGTGTTATCGTGTTTTTCAAGCTGCAAAGAACACCATCAATTTCTTATTCATCTTCTCACCTTACTTGTGTCTTATTTAAGTTAAAATGTTATATTCTCACCCCATTGCTTTGTTTCCTATTCCCTTTTTTGCATAAGCTAGGAGTTTTCACCAAACTCCGACTCTGGGTCTCGTAGATTAGAGAGGGAAAACCTCTCATAATTGCTTCTGTATTTGGTGTAAAGTGAGCGAATCACTTACAGCTATGTTTCCGTTAGATATTATTAAAACCGCTTTTAACGCTTCTATATCAACAAATCCCCTTTTCCGGTAAAAGTCTCAAAACGCTTTCGCAAGTCTCAAGCAAGTGAAATCTATTATTTTTTCAACGATCCCTTACTGTTTTCTGATGATAATATCAACTTTGCCGAGTTGCTGGTCTGCCTCTTATTTTGTTTTAATACAAGTTTATAGAATATGCTGGTCTGGGAGTAAAATAAATATTCTCGTCGGATAGCAAGCCTTATCAGAGGCTTGTGTAAACGGTATTTTGTGGATTTTTCTGGTAGTGATCGCTGGGACGTCACCCACCGCAAATAGAAGTGCGAAAAAGGCCATTATTATCGAGAGCATAGTCAATAAAAACGTACTTTTTGATGCCTCTGCCGTCATCACACAAGCGTAGCATATTCATGCGAAGAGTGCGCTACTTTAATTAGTAAAAAAAGCATTTTTAAAAAGGTGGCATAGATGACAGATGCGAGAAAGTGGTAAAAGCGTATGCCATTTTTTGCACAAAAAATAATACAGAGGACGAATTTTTCCCCTTAAAAGATCTTATGGTGGATTCCAGTATTGATCGATTAACAGAAAAAAAGATTTTGAAAAGATTTGTTTTGCATGGAAAAGAAAAAGTTTCTTATAATAAGGCCTACCTTCCAACATTAGACAACGCGTTGCACCGAGTTATAGACGGCGATTTGAACCTTGCGCATAGAACACACCACGACTAAATGATAGAACGAAAGGTGACACCCCGTTAATGTTGTTTTTGGAAAACCCATGGTGTTCTCGTACAAGACCCCAGGTGTTCCCGTCCCAGCTGGCCCGCGACAGGTGCGCGGGCCAGCGTGGACGAGCGGGACTGGCATTCGGTACCAGACCCTTGCCTTTTCCTTTCCTTTTGTCTGTATAGTGCCCTGTGGCTACGGGCGTCAAAAAGTCTGGTTTGAGTAGACTTCGAGCTACCGTAGATACCAGAGGCTAAAGTACCACACTGTCTTGAGTATGACGGACCATCATATGCAGTAAACGCTGTAATAAGCTCCCCAGGCTATGACTTTTATCTCGAGGAAGGGGTTACCGTGAAGGGGGCTAACATGGAGAGGGGCTTGTTTTAAAATCTAATCCTTACTTAGGTATTTTTTGCATAGCGGTTGGTTAATTTATAGAATTTAGCCACGTCTCTTTTAAATTTATAGGCCAGGAAGAGGCGCCCCTCCTTGCTACACTAGCTGCTGACGGCAGTAATGTGGGGCTAATGTACTTTGTAAACACACTATTATTAAATCAAATCTTCATTTGTGAACTGAAGTTAAAGCCGCATTGTCACCAGTTTACTTCCGGAGGTCCGACGGAAACCTCAACCGTTAAAAGACAAAAGAATCTATTTAAATCCGAGATATTTTTAACAGGCCATCCACTCTAAATTATCAATCACATCCTCAAAGAGACTTCCAATAGACACACTGCTTTCAATATTTCGAAATATTTTTCGCGTTTTCCGTTAAACATCATCGGATATTGTGCACCATAATTTGCATTCAAGTAGTGGGGTAATAAAACAAAAGATTAAGTGACGGGGGGGGGGGGGGGGAATTGCCGAATTATCCCCAATTCCCAAGACTATGATGAGGTTCACCCTTTTCTGCATTCACATACTGCAGGTGTTTTATTGAGCAGACAATTTACATGACAGCGCAGTAGAGATTAACGGTAAGATTTTTGGTAGCGTGAACGGGCACCAGGTCCACCAAACTTCTTGGCCTCGGTACGACGGGGGTCAGCGACAAGCAGTGATCGGTCGTACTGGACAAGGATGTCACGGATTTCCTTCTTGGAAACCTCATCCACATCTACAAAAGACAAGGAGCAAGTGAATAAAACTTGTAACAATGATATTACAGAATTTCTACTTAGAAAGATGAGAGTGGTATTTTATTGTAAGACTATCCACATCTTCAATAGACAGAAGCAAATTAATATAAAGTCTTAATTAATGTGATTAATATAAAGATGAGAGTTATGTTATATTGTAAACCTCATCAACGTCTACAAAAAAAAGGAGCAATTCAATATAAAGTCTTGATATAAGGGGTTTCATGAATCCCCGGTGGCCGGCAAAACCACCAGCTTTTTTCCACCAAACGCCGGCTACTTTTTAAAAAGGTTGAACGTTGTATTTTATTGTAAGTCTATTCACGTCTACAAAAGACAAGAGCAAATTAATATAAAGTATTTTGCTCATACATGAGCGACAATAATGTTTTGTCTTCAATATTCTCTCAGAGTTTAGAAAAATATAACTTTCTCGCATTGCTCATATAGAAATAACATTGTGATGTTCTTATTGTAGGATGAATTTCAGTGATTCACACCAGATTTTGTTTGCTGCTGAAACGAATATTTATTTTGCATGATCTACATGGGGTTTCATAGCTTACAAAAAAAGTCAGTTCAAAAGACTTTATAGGTTTGCAAAACCGCAGGCCATTCCAAATTCAAATATTCAAGTTTGTGGTATAGTCTTTCAAGACTTTATTTCTTAACCATTAAGACTTAACCATGAGCAAATTAAATTTAAGTGTTGCAACACTCCGACAGCGCTGAGAGACTATATAACAATCAGTCCCTTTAAAATGTTACAAGTTTCTCTCCCTCAAACATGTACGGAGGTGTAATAGTAAGAGGAATAAAGAGACAACAGATTACACGAAAACCTTGATCAAACAGAGAAGATAATTGATTAGAGTGGATGAGGGTTTAGCCTGCTAGGCGGCTCTCTGTAGATTCACGATTCCTGTGGCGAGGGAAAGGGAAAGCTGGCAGCAAGACCCCATGTTTTTGCATGTTCTCTGTTCGCTGACAAATGAAGCACGCTGATTGGCTAATTTCGACAGGTCTAGGCCTATTTTAGATTTTGTCACTCTATTATGTCCTTCGACTGTGCACTCCGCATCTATTTCAACACCACTTTAAAGTCTTAAAGATTGCAATTATTACGAGAAAAAGTCTGCTATAGAGTCTCTGCTCTTTAGGAATTTTACCAACAGGCGTGAAAGGGGTGGAATGCAAAAACTGCCGGCTCTCCATTCTCCTTTCCCCCTTTCACAGGAATCCCGAATCTCTGGAGAGCTGGCCAGCAGGTTAATGAGGGTTCCAACTCTCATGATAGTTTAACCATACACTCTTAATAACTCTCAATCACCTTGAATATGTTACAGAGAGAATTTTTGTTGATGAAAGCAGGTTAAAAAAGTGAATTTCAACATGGTTATGAATTAGGAAGTCAAATAATCAATGGGGCTGATTCTTTGATAAAAACGTAACCACTCTCATTAAATCTCAAAGACCGTTTAAGAGCTACATGGAAAGAGTTGAACTATCATTGGGTTTAATTGACTATGATATCTAATTGATTGAGGTTTAGGACAAGCTAAGACATCTTTAAATAGAGTATCAGAAAAAAAAGGTAACAGTAAAACGACACAGGCCATTCATTTGCCAGCACTTCAATGGCTTCCAATATGTCATCTCACTGCAACATGTAGACCAATCAAAGAGTACAAAAATAAAATCTACATTTGATGACCAAAGCAAGAATGTCAAGCCAGAGCAAGAAAAGAAATAACTAGAAAATGTTGGGTACAAATAATGCATGTTTTTAGTGTGACTGTCTACATTGTACCATCAAAAAATATCGGCAATCTCAAAACATTTCTGTAATCTTAAGAATGTTCTCAGTGCGATTGTACACTCTGTAACCTCCAAACCATTTCAAGAACTTACACTTCTGGTAGTAGGCCACAAGAGACTTGGAGATGGCTTGTCTGATAGCTGAAGAAAAAAAGAAGCAACATTTGTAAGCTTGGAACTCGGTCAGAAATGTTGATCAAGAGAACCATTTGCCTAATGTAGGATTCTTTAGGATAGCTTTCCTCTCTCTGCTTTTTAATTAATTTATGCCCCTCAGAAAACTTGTGACAAAACCCCTTAAACACTGGTTGAAGCAGAACAGGAACAAGTACAGGTAATATCATAGTAGGGACTTGAGATGTGATAACAGCTAAGTACAGCTAGGACTGCATGTCAATATCAACAGCTCAAGGCTCTTTACATTAGCAGCTACTTCTTAATTTCTAGGACAAACTCTACACTTCATCTCAACAAACAAGTAGACGCACCATAGATTCTGCTGGTGTGCCCTCCACCCTTAACGCGCACACGGATGTCAACACCCTCAAAGCGCTCCTTGCCTAGAAGCAGAATTGGCTCCTCAACCTAAAAACAACAACAACAAAAATGACACCTTAACAGGTATAACTATTACAACTACCCACAAGCTATAGGACAACTATGTCATCCAAGGTAGGTTGAAATACTTGAAAGAATAGTATACAATCTACTCGCAATAGCTACCAAGCAAAGACGTACACAAAATCTCCCTAAACTGAACTTCTATACTTCTAGATGGAATATAATGTAGTAACACTCCGACAGCACTGAGAGACTATGTAACAATCAGTCCCTTTAAAATGTTACAACTTTCTCTCCCTCAAACCCTGCACACCACTGTAATACCATGTACGGAGGTGTAATAGTAAGAGGTGGGACTATGAATACAATAAATGTACAAATAGTCAAAAGGACAAGAATAACACAGTCTCTGGGGTTTAAAAAAAAATCAAAAATAACAAAAATAACTGCTCTTTTCATTGAATTAACATCAAATCCTGTTCTGGACTTTTTAAAGAAGATCTTAGTAGTTTTTTTTATATTTTCTTTAAAACAAATTATTCTTATAAAAAACGGATTTCACAAAATTAATATTCCTCGACATTGCAAGTACCTTGAATCTGAGGGTTGAGGGTTCCACCAGATGGAGGGGTACCCCGTTGACCTTGATCATGCCATTACCACGCTTGCAGAAGGCCACCGCTGTGGCAGTTTTCTGTCAATAGAAATTTAGACAAATTTCTAACACCAACTTGTAAAGAAGCATCTAGACTTTACAAATTTGCCATTTACCCAAGTTGGAAATTTACAATTCTTTAACATATGTTGCATTGGTAAACAGGAGTTAATATCATCATTGTTTTTCCTAGAATATTAAGCTTATTTTGACATATTTTTTTAAATCTTCCATGTTACTCGTAACATAGATAATAATAATAAGAAATTCTTTAAACAGAGTTGTGTTTTAGACTAGAACTGGAAGTAATCCACTCTCGAAAAATCAAACAGTTTAAGTTTGAATTCAAATTTCAATCACATGACTTAACTGATCGAACTGGACTAGACTTTAATGCAATGTACGGTGTTCGCTTTAGGTCGAAACACTTTAGAAAGCTTATAATCAGTTCAGTTCTTCTAGAGGCTACATTAAACTTTTCAGCAGGCTTATTCTTATGAGATCTAACTAACAATCAAAATTTGAAAACAATTCCTGTGCGAAGTTCAGGCTTCTGAGGATCTCAAATTCATTTCAACGTCTGCTCCGTATATTGGGGCTTCCACGTGCTACAAAATGGCCGACTCTACACGGATTTGAGTGATTTAGGACGCGGAATTCATCATCGTGTACCCACCTTACGGCCAAAAACTTGCACTGACTGCGACATCTAGCATTAAACAAAGTGTTGTATTAGTTTCTGTTCGAATATCAGCCCATTGTTATAAGAAAAGTAGGGTTTAAATGTGTCGCAACCAGCGTACCTTGAAATCGCAAAAATGGCGTCGGAGAAAGAGAGAGAGAGTGTTTTGCGCATGCCCGAAATAATGCAACACGAGAGCGAGGCTGAAAAAAAAAAACCCAAAGGCAACCCGCGCGTTTACGACAGTGACAAGACAAGGTTGCTTAGCTCGAGGTTTCCAGGTTGTTTTCAATTTGAAGAGAAAAAGGGAGCAGAACGACAAAAGGTCCCACATGATGGGTAACACGCTCATTTATTAGAGATATTCGATGCACCGCTGAAATGGGCGAATTCTTAGGTCATAGAATAATATGGTATGCGTTCACGGCTTGCGTTGGTGACGTTTTGATAGGAAAAAAAGAGCAGTTTCCTTTTGAAATTGGCAATTGGCGCCTTACTGGTGTGATCGCTAGAATGGCAACAAAAGAATATGTGATCTGGATTTTAGCCTAATCCCCGAAACTCCGAAAACAGTAATTACCGAATATAACCCACGTGGAGAGCCGGCTAGAAGTCTATCTGGATTTCAATAATACAAAAACATAAACAATTACCAGATTACTGAAGGCGTTTCTTTTTATGTCTAATCAACATAAGTAAAATACTAGAATAAGAGCGCTTCGATTTCCCATTTAGGAAACCTAAGCACAAAAAAGAAAGCTCTATCTCACAGAACGAGTTTCATGATGTCTCATTATTTATATGAACTTTAGTTTTCTCTGTGTCTGTCGAAACAGATTTTGAGATGTGTACCAACGAATCCCTCCCTTGTAAATCAAAATGGATTAGGCAATTTTCTCGATAGTTTTTCTTGGCAGTTCCCCGCTAACAGAATATATGGCTGGTTTCGCTTAGCTCGCTCTGAATCTGGCTTCGGTTGACTATGACTAGCTGTTCGGCGGTGTCTTATGTGGCTGATTGTTTTTACTAGCTGCAGTCTGTGCAACAATAGGGCTGCCCCTTTGTCGACCAAGTCTATTAACCCTTAGATCTCCCTCCCTATCTCCCTGTCTTGTTTGTGTATTATCTTGGTCGACATTCTGCACACGCTTGCATAGAAGTCGAATAAGAACAACACGAAACTGACTGTTGTTTGCAAAACTCAAAACTGGAATCAATATACAGTTTGAAAGAGCGAACACAGCACTGGCGTTTCGGATGATCCATTCGTCATAAAAGTCCAGTTCTATCGTCATTATTGCCCTCACTACGACGAATAAAACAACTACACTGCATGGAAACACAATTGTCAAAGTGATGTTAATAAACATCCGGGTGTGTTTAAATCGCCATGCTAGTGCCTTGTCTATGAACACAGGCTTCCCGTCTGTAACGTCCCGTTGTCGCTCGTTCAGAAATCTGGTGATCCTGATTGCCAGTACAAGCATTACAATGCAAGGTACAAAGTACACAAGTGTTACGAAGCTACCGAAAATACCAACCATTGCGTCTTTACCATACTGGCAGGTCACACTGTAAGTAGTCGGACCTAGTTCTTCGCGGACTCGTTTGAAACTTTCAGTCAAGGACACACCCAAGATAACTCCACCGACCCATGTCGCCGCCAGCAGTTTCTTCACCAAGGAAGAAGAACTCAGCTTCATTGAGTAGAAAATTGAGATGTATTTTTCTACAGAAATAACGACCACCTGGAAAACCTTGATAAGCGAAAGCGAGTAGGTGGTAAAGCGGAGAGCTCGGCAGGACCAGTCACTTGTAAACTGGTCCTGTCGAGCTGTCCACATACATTTGAAGGCCGTTAGCAACAAGAGCGCTTAATGAGGCCAGGGTGCTGATGAGTGCTAAGCTGTAGAGAAAGGGTATGGTAAGGTTTATGTCCATCGCTCGTCTCGGCTTTTTCCTTTGATCTAGTTGAACTTGACGCAAGACAACGAGGAGTAAGAAAAAACCTAAAGAGCCGAACAGGAAATACACGACAAAGATGGCAAAAAAGACTGATTTGGTGATGTTGTCGACGGGTAAGAAGACGTAGCTCTTTTCTCGGCCAGTGCCGTTGACCAAGGAACTCATATTTGATTGTATGAGTTCTGTTCTCTGCATTTGGACCGCTAATCGCGACAACTCCTGTTTTACTTCTTCTACTTCTGCCAGGAAAATACTGTTTATGGCATCTGGACGGAAAGAAATGACCAGCATAGAACCCGTTATCTCCATAAAAACTGATTTTTTTTTTTTTTTTTTTTACTTTAATTTTTGTCTCTTTGGTAATCTTATAAAATCTGGAACTAATTTGAAGAAAAAGGGATTACACATTTTATGATAACGAGGTTCAAGGCTTTCCTGAAAATTCTAGCTATAAGCTCAAAGATTTAGTCACACTTGTCTTTTTATGTTCATTTAAATTTCGTAGCTTGATCATTTGAATGTGAATGACAAGTCGTCGATAAAATTTGTGAACGGTGTTTGACTGACACCAGCAAGCTTGTTAAAGAAAGAAATGGGACATTATTATTTTATTCATATATTATAATTTCAACTTTAAGTTGAACTCAGGAGGGCGGGCGGGGCAGGTAAGGGTTTGCGGTGATGCGGTTTTGCCTTAAATCAGGTGCGGTTTTTCGTACTTTATTCCGCGGTATTGCGGTTTCTCTAGACTGCGCGGTTTACAGTTATTGACTTATTCTTTGTGCGGTTTTCGTACCTCTCTTACGCCCCCTCTATGAACCACATCTTATTTTTTTGTGTGTATTGGTTAGTCAAACTTCAAAGGCAAAAGAGGAAGTTGTATTGTACAATCAGCAGATCTGAAATCACTTGATCCAAATAAACGTTGTCCATTAAAAGCAGTTTTTCCTATTGGGTATTCAACACTTTTTTAAGCCTTGAAATTTGCAGTTGCACAGTGGAATAAATTCAATTTAGAATTAATTAAAATTATCCCAAACACTCTATTTTTCGGATGTTTTCTAAAGGAGAAAAATAGAAAAACCTCATAGAAGAGGGCAAGTTCATAACGAACTTGCCCTCTTCACTAATCTCAAATCGCACTCTTATCTCTACGATTTTCTATTCTACTTCCCATCTCCCTATTCCTTTCCCTTTACCCAATGATAAGGACATTAACACGATAAAACATAAGGTTGTGTTTTTTTTAAATTTATTTAATAATTAAAATTTAAACGTCATCCAGGAATACAAATTTTAAGTTAAAAGTTTTGTACGATAAGGCTTATCCTTGTGCTGGTTTCCTATCAGGAACTGATACAGGATTCCATAAGGGGCTAAATTAGAGGACTTGGACATAAGCTAGAGACCTTATAATTGTTATTTTATGCAAAACAAAGACAAGAAAGTATGCTTTTGACGCTTTCTCACACCATATCAAGAAAATTGAGCCAAAAAGTTGTCATTTTTGCCAAACGCGGTCACTTCCATATAAGGAAACTAAAATATTTCTTTTTTGGAAAATCTGCATGATTCTTGTAATTTTTAAGGTGAGCGTACCCCAGGGGCTTCGTAAAATTGATGACTTGTAACCGGAAGAGAAAAACAGTTACTGTGAACATCTTCACTTAGTTGAGAAGGTCCCTGAAAAGAAACTAAGTTTCCTCTGTACCAGACCCCCAAAACGACAACGTTTTCTTCATATGAAAAAAGAGGGAGGAGATGGTGGGGGGTGTTCACCCAATCCAACCCGCTACCTCCCTGTACCCGCCCCCTGTACCCGCCCCTGTTTCCCTGTGGATTATTGAGAGCAGACACAGTCGTGCACTAGTCGCAGGGTCAGTCTCTGAAAGACCAACTCGTTGTTTGGTAGTCTCCCTCTGTAAACGAGTATCGATGTATTCGCTCTAATGGCCTTGCAGACCCACCCGGGAGCGCAACCCTTGTTGCTCTTACAGATGTGCTCTGGAACGCACCCTGGTATCCAAAGAGGATTACATTTGAATGTGATCGATTGTATACACGGGGTTGTATACCCCCTCCGGCCCATCGAAGCGTTACGTGCTTGAGTAGGATAAGGCGAAAATGGTAGCATTGAGTTTAGTATACTACCATTCATAGCTTTAGCAAGATCTAGGAATGGTTTAAGGAAGACACTGTATTGTCTGAGTGTTATTTTAAATGCCTTTTGATGAACAATACGGGAGATGTTTGCGTACTCTTCTTTTTGCTGCTGTTGGTGTCCCGGTTGCTTTGTAGGAGTTTGGTTCTGATTCTCATTTTTGTATGTGAAGGCAAATGTCGGTTGCAAGCTTGCAATCGTCGTGGAGTTGCTCACTGTATGGTTTTGCAGTGATAGCTCCAAACCAACGTACTGTTGCCGGGCGCTACTGCTGTTGCTCAGGGAAGCCGATTGTATCCCATTTACAAAAAAGGCAACGAAGAAATTTAACAGATATACCTATAACAAATAAAATAAATTAAATAAATAGTTTATTCAACACAATAGCAGAATTGCTGGCTGAGTACGCAAGTGACTATACAACCTGCTATTAACTATTAACTATTAAGGAATAAACTTCACAGTTACAAATTTAGAAAATTTATCAGTCCTGGTCGGGTGGAGACGGTGTTGACTGCCTGATCTTAGAGAAAACGTAGATGGAATAGAAAAGGATATGCAGTTTATTATATAGGATAGAGGGGGTGTTCTGGCCCGATTCTCGCCACGAAGCGAGCACAAAGAGTCGCGCCTTTCGGCGAGCGTGGTCTTAATATCTTCAGGAAAAATTACAACTCAATTTTAAAAGAAACTGTGTATCTAGGGCGATACTTTTATAAATGCGTAGGCTTTAACAAAAATATTCTTCGAATTCAGTTCAATAGTTATTACCTTTATACTTCCCATTTTCAGTCAACAATTCTGAAGCTTCCAACTTCTTATTGCTCGTTTTCCTGAGGCAAATTCCCTGTATGTTTATATGTCAGTCATAAGAGCAAGTATTTATAGCCAGGGCGTGTATACACGTAACTAGGGTATAAACCCTAGGACGTGAGATCATAGTGAACGCTTAAAGCACGGCGTCAGAGAAAAGCTCTGACGAGCTTGCTAGCCTGATCCTAAAATTTACTTAATCTGATATATTTACAGAAACGAAAAGGAAAACCTATACATCTACAAATACGAAACTAATCCAAAAGTAAAATCCATCTAACAATCTATAAATAGGATCTACTATCAATAGTTCGTGAAGTGTTATAATAATTACAAAAGTAGGTTAAATAAGCACTCTAGATTATCGGTTAGTGATATAACTAAGAATGGCCTTATCTATCAACATTTAGGCAATACAAGGTCTTAGAAGAGTTATGGTACAACTTATAGATAAGTGTAATTCTAAGGCTAAGACAGAGTAAATTGGCTTATCGGCCTATTTATCCGACTATTTTTTGTAAGTAGAAACCCATTTTAAAGATGTGCTATTATAGATAGAGCGTGCTATTATATAGAACATGCACAATTTTTCGTCATGTTGTTTTTGCACCTAGTCCTATCTATTTGTGTAAAAAAAAATAAAAAATCGTTTCATATTTTCCATGTTCTTCAGTCTGCCCTGGAGGAAGTCTTAACAAAGACGAAAATTTGACAGAGTCGAGTACCAGGTACCTGGTGACCTGGGCCGGGTCCCTAGAGGGCAGGTTAACGCTAACCCAGAGTTAAATAAGGTTGTTATCCAATAAAATGTCTCGATAAAAATATTTATCCGTGGACAAGCGCTAACCTGCTTTCTATGAACCTTGCTCTGGAGGACTGTATTGACTAATCTGGTAAGAAAGCACGTCTGTTTCGGTGTTTTAATTGATTTTTAAACATAAAATTGATATTTTTGAGTAATTAATCGGACCGACAACGCATATCAAATGCCATACAGTCGATTGACAAAACGTTCTCGTCAACCGGCTTCGCTACTAAGCGACAAACATGTGGGCTTTACTGCACGGACCCCCCATAACACACGTGTGTCCAAAAGGTGTGACCTAACACCTAACGCTGCATTATTCATATTAAATCGTTATTTGTTTTGGCTCTTATAATATATCAAATGCAGTTTCGAAAGCATCATTGACACACATAGCAAACGTAGCGTTTTTTTTCCTCTGTGAAAGATACACCCTATAGATACAACAACTAACAAGGCCCGGTGAGAATTTTCCTAGGGGGGGGGGGGGGGGATGTTCGTATGCCGTTTAGATATTTTGGAGAACATATTATAAAAAGGAATTTTCCATTGAAAGAAGAGACAGCATGGTGACCAAGGTGGGGCGGTGGGGGGGAGGGGGGGGAGCTAACCGTCCACTGCTATCTACTTCCCTCTATTGACTAGTTACTGTAGTTAGAGAGAAAGACAAATTCATTTTGCGATGACGTATTATGTTAGCGCGGCGCCCCGTATTAAAGTGATAGTAAACATACAAGCACGCGAATTGTCTGATAAGGCGCTATTAGGGGCGGGGTAAACGGCAGATTTTCTTTAGCGTTGAGATACCTGTTGTCATTGATACGTGTTATTGTTGTGGATAAGCGCCAGTTGTAGCCTCGTCCTCAGTCTTCTCTCGGTCAACTCTACTCATTCGGATATCCAAAATGGCGGACGCTTTCGGAGCTGACTCAAGCAGGCGGGAAATCAAAGGGTAACCGCGCAAACTCCTTGGAACGAGGCGGACAAGTGGCGGAATACTGGTGGTCCGCTTAAAGCGCGATCTGTACGGGTATGATGTCATGGGGTTATAAGTCTAGAATTTGATAGGCGTATCATATTGTCTGCGTTTGTGAAAGAAAATGAAGGAAAAGCATACAGGTGACGCGCGCAAAGACATCGAGGAGATCTTAAATGGGACGGAGCCAAGTGAATGAACCAAGAAAATGGAGCTCAGACAAACGTAGATGAAGAGAAAGGGTCGACCAAGATAGAATGTGGAAGGCATGCGCCCCCAAGCCTCACAGAGTGTGATAGAACAGTAAAGAAAACATCCATTTTGATTTATATCTATCTGGCGTTTATAGTGTGGAGGTACGTTAGCTTGGTGTTGTACTCAGTGTACGCCACCGAATGCTTCTTCCGCGCCAAGCTAGCGACGTTACGATGCGGTAACTTCAACGTGTATCCCTATCCCACCCAGTTCGAGCTCGCATGGCAGGTCTCGTCAAGCGTGAATGCCACCATTGCTATCGCTGTGGTTCAGCTCCTACCAGAATTTCCGGGAAACACCGTAATACTTTACAAGCTCATTCGAATAGCAAGGTTTTGGTCTTTGCTACTTCAACTTCTTGTCGTGATAACCTACAACGTCATCCTCATCTCTCACGAGCACTTAGCTGTCATTGCATTAATTGAAGTGGGGTTTATTCTAGAGGAACTACCGATATTCTTTGTGGTATGCCTGTGGAATTTTGTTCCCGCGCCTCGGAAGCACAGCTCTGCCCGTGGTCTCCCTTTGTGTTACTATTCAACGCTTGTAGCGTTTTTCCTGGAAAATTTCTATCTGTTTATTTTGATGTCGTCCCAGGCCGCACTAGACATTACCGGCATTCACGAGTTTGAGCGCAGACCAAAAGTACTGCAGGCGATTGGTATCATTATGAACGCAACGGAGGCGACGTTTTACTTTGCAATTATGAAGTTTTTCTGGAACAAACTGTTTGAAAGTGACAGAGACCTGTTCGCTACTTTTTAACAAAAGCACTGGATTCTTATGATGTACTTGGGTTAGAGGGTGTTTTTTTTTAACCGCAATGTCAATGGATTCTAATTGATTTTGTCACAGGTTTTTTCGTTGGGGAGGGGGGGGGGGGAATGTGGCTTAAAAACAAGACAAGACAGGATAAAAATGCTAATGCTCAAAACGTCAGTTTTGTTTTAAGATAGGAAATTAACATAAAACTTCTACCATTTGTTGATTTATTTCAATGTGTTGTTCTAATAGAATACTTTAAATATATATTACTAAGCCATCTTCTACAAATAAAAAGAAACAAAAACAATATGTATTAAGGTATTTAATATTCATTGAGTCACAATTTTAATTGATTTATGTTATAAGCATTATAGCATTATATTAAATAAGAGATGCTAAAAAGGCAAATAATGCGACATAATACTATAATACAACACAAGATATTACTATAAAGAAATACAAAATTCACACAATACAATAAAAGAAATAGTTGACCTCATAAGCTGGTATAAGACATATTCACACACTTGGTACAGCAAAGGCACAGTCTTGCTCAATTGCCAAGTTGTAATCGTTACCCTGACCATCCTTATAGGCACTGGTGACAATCCTAAAAAAGCCCTCCTCTCCCCAGGGGGTACCCCATGAGTTGCGCACAACCCAGTACTCTTCACCGTTTTCCACACCCCATCCCATGACAGATACAATGTGGTTGATCTCAGGGGATGTGTTGTGCTCTTTGTAGACACCTTTAGTGTAAATTTCCAGATTGGGTGTGGCCATGATTCCACATGCAATGGGACCACGGGCAAAAATCTCGGCCATCATCTTTTCACGGCCATTCACGTTGCCTACAAAGACAAAGAGCTTTTGTTTAATAGTTTGTGCCAGCAGTGCCATAGCAGACCTCAAAATATTGGGGGACACAATACAAAAACATTAAGAAAATATTTGGGATCACGGCCACAACCCTACTGGTCATTTTCTTATAATTTTTGAAAATATTGGGGGGGGGGGGCATGTGCCCCCAGTGCCCCACCCACTACTACGGCCCTGGCTAGATGTGTAAAATTATTAATCCTACCAAAAAGAACCAGTGTCTAGCCTGTAGTCGCTCAAGGTTAAAGGGATAATTCACACTTATCTAAAGCTGTGGAATTGCCACCAAAATATTGTTTGGCCTTTGGCTTACCAAATTCAATTAATGACTAAAATCACTAAAATGACTGCAGATAAGTCCAATGCACATACGTTTTTAATGGATGCTATGATGATAAAATTGCAGGTTTTGCAGGCTTACACAAGAAAGCTCAAAAAGAAAAAAATATCTTACCATATTCCTCAGCCTTCCAGAGACTGTAATTCTTAATAACATGACACTCCCCAAAGGTAGTGCATGTGCCACACTTGTTGAAGTCTTTGCAATCCTGGTCCTTGGCTTGGTAGTTGTTACAAGTCTCATCTGGGATACCATGAGTTTTGGCGTACTGGTAGACGCCAAGCATTCCTCCACCGTGACAGGTACCAGCATTAGCTATGATAATACAAAATGGTATGAAACGTAGAAAATATTTTTACAGGAAATTCATTGGCAGATTTGTATCTGTATTCTCCTCTGAGAGGATCAGAAAGCAAACATAACTTTAATCCATAAGTAAAAAAGGCTGATCCAATGACACCTTACAAATCTACAATAATCTACTGAATGATTTATATTTTATTTTATTCATCTGTTGTTTAAACTTTGATTTTCTGGTTAATTAAAAATAATCAGCATAGTTTAAAGTAGAATTGCCTTTCTCTTACTAGTTTCTCTTATCAATTGACTCTTCTCTTATTAGTTGCTGGTCATCATGAAATGACAAATACCTTGATAAATTTTTAGCAAGAAAACATACCACAGTCAAGTACATGTTGTACTGAGAGATAGGCAGACGGCCATTTGCCTTTTCTGAGAATGTTAATGCGGTCGGCCATGGCACTTGTCGTCCCGTGGGCCCAACACGAGCCGCAGTATTGAGGGATGTGCTGGTTTCTTGTCGTGCTGGCATAGTTGGTGCCATTCACATCACGCCAGTCAAATGACGTAGGGAGCTTTGCCATGTTAAGGTATTCATGAGGACGCTTTGTTTTACTATGAAATAAAATTGAATCAGTAATAAAACATGGGATTAAATACATATCCTAATATTAAATTGCAAATATTTTTTTTCTAAATGAAAGAACAACCATTACAATAACTGTGAAAAATAATGTATTGATTATGCAATAAAAACTTCCGCATATGGACAAAAAAACAGTTTTTTTTATTCAAAACTGGTTCAAATCTGTATTAAGCAGTTTTCTAAACAAATGGTGGAATAGTTGCTATATTCTTTTCAAATTCTCGCCTAAAATTATTTTTATGGAAAGATACTCGTTCTGTTTGTTTGAGCTAAGTAAAACACATGCATGGACAAACAAAGCAAAACATAAACAAAGGAAGATCCAAGTTATTGCTTTTACGCTTGATCAAGGTTTGGACGCAAAAATATAAAAAAATAAATACAATTACACTCTCAAATGGCTCACTGAAAAAACACTGAATACCTAGCATTCTCAAAACTAGTTTTGTGCAGGATGTGTATAATTGTTTTGTGGAAACATTTGTTGTTGCAATGGAAATAAGTTGAGCTTACGTTTTGCACAAACTATTCGTGGACTGGCTACCACAGATAAGCTTAGAAACCGTTCTGAATAAGCAAACATAACTCGGGCATAACTACGTTGGAAAAATAAGCTCAAACTCGCGACTTACATAACAGGCTTGATTCCTTTGTCGTACTTGCGATCGTAACATCCGCCATTGCTAGATTTCATCTGGTGGATCTTATCATTTGGCAAAGCCTGGGTGCCCACAATAAGGGCTAGAAAACACCAAGCCAGTATCATGCTGAATCAAGAAGCCGGAGTCAGGAAACGATAGACGGATAAACTTCAGAACTGAAAGCTTTATAAAAAACTTTATGGTCACGAGACAACTTCGTGACGGGAAGCATAGAAATGTGAATGATCACGTGTTATTTGACACAGGGAGCCAATTTAGGGAAAGTTGCATGCAAGAGGTTAAAACTCCAAAGCCGTCTTGGGGTGCAATGTCTTTATGTTTCTGCAGTCAAGAGGGAGACAGTACAAACAATATGCATACTGAGACAATGACTGTTATTTCATGCGCAATCGTTCTTATATTAGTACCAGTCTGAGATTCCTCGAAAAACTGTGTAATGTGGGTGGATAGGAAAGCCACGCCTCTAATGGTGGAGCTTATGTGTTAGTATCATAGGTTAAACATGAAGCTAAATGTTTTGAAAATTTTCTCTTCTGACATCTGAATTAGACCTAGAAACAATCGATATACGATGCGCTTATATACGATGACAGAGAGAAGCTCAAATCTCAAAGCAGACGAGATATCATTTTTTTTATTTAGAGGGTAATCAAACTCATACAATCGGCACGGCAAACGCGCAGTCTTGTTCAATGGCAAGATTGTAGTCATTTCCTTGACCGTTCTTGTAACTACTCGTCACAATCTTCAGAAAACCGTTCTCCCCCCATGGGGTTCCCCAGGAATTACGCACGACCCAGTACTCCACGCCGTCGTCCACACCCCACCCCACTACCGACACGATATGGTTGATCTGAGGATTCGGGTCGTACTCTGTGTACACGCCTCCCGTATACTGCTCAAGCCGGGATGTAGCCTCGATACCACACGCGATCGGACCACGCGCGAAGATCTCCGCCATCATCCTGTCACGACCACTCACGCGACCTGCAATTACGCATTTCTATGGATTAATCATCTGTGTTTAGGATGGCGTATCAAGCCACCTTTTTAGTAGTCCAGTTCCTGAACTCTCCTCATGCACCGGTCTAGCTGTGGTATTGTAGTACTCTCTCAGTCTACCTGTGGTATTGTACTACTAAAATCACTTATCCTCTGACTTATCGTACCGACTTCGAGAACCTAGAATGTTTAAGATCAGACTGGATAGGTTCTTATAAATCGAGGTATCTTTTGACAAATCAGGCTGTTTAGGTTCTTAATTGGTTTTTCCCTTTTCATATACACAGAACAATAGCAGTCACTATAACAATAACTCTAAATTCTGAAAAGATGTATATACATGTATAAATTCCTATATGTTTGCTGACCACCCATGTAATTTAGTCCTAGACTATGACAATGGACAATAAACTGATTCAGGGGCTCATAAGTAGGGGCAATCAACTTCCCCACATTCTGGTACTATATAAGTGTCACGGCGTTTCCTAGGATCAGGCTATTTTTAGACGCGCGGATGAGCCAATCAGATTCGACATTTGTGTTGACGTTTTGGTTGAGCTCAACTGCACGCGCAGTCTCAGACAAAAAGCTATGTTCTCTTTTCGGTACTTTGACTTTTGTTGCTCTATTTTTTTATATGAATCCAACCCTACATACGACTTTCAATTCTAGCTTGCAATTCTTTTTTGGTAAACAAACAAAACCGACGGATGACGGGTATTATTATTATTATTATTATTATTATTATTATTATTATTATTATTATTATTATTATTATTATTATTATTATTATTATTATTATTATTATTATGATAATGATTATGATTATGATTATGATTATGATTATGATTATGATTATGATTATGATTATGATTATGATTATGATTATGATTATGATTAAGCCCATGTTGTATTCAAATACCTCTATGCAATGCACCAAAAAATATCTTTCTCTTGCTTCTTGACAAAACATTTCAAGAGCGATCTTTCAAACAAGAACTTATTAGTCTCAACCAGCAGACCAGTTCTTATATAAAAAGGTTGCTAAAACCACAAAATGTTAGCCTCTAGGTACTTATACACGGGTGTTTCCTGTATTCAGTGACTTCTACACTTCTCTTCAAATGGGGCCATGTAGAAGCTATTGGAAGATTTCACCGCATTCGATTGGTTTGGATTGATGCAACACAGACAAAGAACGGGAATACAATAGAACAGTGAGGGTAATCTAGCCAATCATGTTAGGCCTTAAGAGTGGACTTTTCAAATGCCTCTAGTTATTGCAATGCGTGACTCGTACCGTATTCACTGACTTTCCAATGCTTATAAACACGGATTGCGTGACAATCCCCAAAGGAAGTGCATGTGCCGCACTGGTTGAAGTCAGTGCAACCCTGGTCCTTGGCTTGGTAGTTGTTACAAGTCTCATCTGGGATACCATGAGTTTGGGCATACTTGTAGACACCAAGCATTCCTCCACCGTGACAGGTACCGGCGTCAGCTATGATAATACAAAATGATATTGAACAACATAAAGCTTTTTCTCTTTCTTACTACATGAATGGCCTAACTATGGAATGTTCTTAGTTAAAAGGAGACAAAATAGTTTGTCGATATCGAGACAGCTAGTGCAGTATCACCGCCTGTATCACCTGATCCATCCTCAGGGACCCAGGGCGACGCGGAGATGGGAGTCCGCGCGAAGGCGAAATTTTCATTCACGCGCATATAAGGCATCGTTAAAATTACCCCCCCCCCCCCCCCCCACACACACACACATACACATACACATACACACACACATACACATACACCCACACCTACCCTCTCCGCCACGAGATTCCTCTTCGATTATGATATCTATTTCTGCGTCCCTTAGAAGATCTACGCCCGCCAATGGTCACACTTAGATATTTATTCGATTCAGTTTCAAAACTCACACGACTTCCGGTATGTTTTCATCGAACTTCCAGTTGTAGCGACGCGGAGATGTGAGTCCGCGCGAAGGCGGAATTTTCATTCAAGCGCAGATATGGCCTCGTTAAAATTCCCCCTCCTCCCCCCCCCCCCCCCCCCACACACACACGCACACCTACTCTCTCCGCCACCAGATTCCTCTTCGAATACGATATCTATTTCTGCGCCCCTTAGAAGATCTACGCCCTCCCCTGGTCACACGTACCGCAGTCAAATACATCTTGCACTGAAAGAAAGGCAGACTGCCATTTGCCTTTCCTGAGAATGTTACAAATCTACAATAATCTACTGAATGATTTATATTTCATTCTATTAGTCTGTGGTTTGAACTTTGATTTCCTGGTTAATTAAAATAATCAGAATAGTTTAAAGTAGAATTGCCTCTCTCTTACTAGTTTCTCTTATCAATTTACTCTTCTATTATTAGTTGCTGGTCATCAAATACCTTGGTAATATTTTTAGCAAGAAAACGTACCACAGTCAAGTACATGTTGTACTGAGAGATAGGCGGACGGCCATTTGCCTTTCCTGAGAATGTTGATACGGTCGGCCATGGCACTCGTCGTCCCGTGGGCCCAACACGAGCCACAGTATTGAGGGATGTGCTGGTTTCTTGTCGTGCTGGCATAGTTGGTGCCATTCACATCACGCCAGTCAAACGCCTTGGGTACTATGAAGATGTACTCGTGAGGTCTTGGGGTCTTTCTAAAAATACGGTAATGGCAAAAAAATTAGCGATAAAATTATTTTACAGAACTAGAAGAACTATTTAGAGCTGTAGCGAGCCTTGAAATACGGAGCGAAATCCTGTCCTGCTCGCCAGTCGCCACACCCACCTACCACACTTTCTTGTAATAAAACTGTGGGGGGGGGGGGGGGGGGGGGGGGGGGGAGGACGGTAGGTGCAAAGGAAGTACTTTTCATTTTTTTCTGCGCAAATAATTCACGAGAGCAAGTAGGTTTGCAATTGAGAACTAAGATATTCATTCGATAGTCAGTTTCAAAACTTACACGACTTCCGGTATGTTTTCATCGAACTTCCGGTTGTAGCAAGATCTCCCCTGTTTCCCAAACGAGACAGCAGAAATAACCACTAAAAGAGCAAGAAGTGAAAGTATCCTCAGCATCTTGACTAGCCTCCCTCAAATACGCTGAAACATCGCGAGTCGCGATTGTATTTATGGAGATAAAATAGCACGGGACATTATCGTGCGTTTGGTCACACGACGAGGTAACATGGAATTTGAGCTAGTGCCAGTCTCTTTGAGAATGTTTTGAAGGTAATCTCTGTTGAAGGATGTTAGATGTCGTTATAGTTTGTTTCTGCCAATTGTGAGGATGTTCTTCGTGGTTAATAACGATGTAATCATGGGTTAATACATGGGTTAATAGCAACAGTCTATGTTGTTTTGGCTGTAAGTTCGACTTTCAAAGCCCTGAATTGTTTATTCTATCTCTCGCACTCTTACCTCGTGACTTGATGGACTCAAGTCATGCGGATGGCACATTATATTTTGTTACTTAAACTTGGCTGCAATGCATTATTTATTTTCTTTGTCCGTACAGGGGAAAAAAACTGACTCGACAAACTGTGTACTTTCCTCATTGACTGACTACGACTACATTTTTCTCTTTAGGCAAATATGAGCATGGCTGGATTTTATGAAAGGTTGATAAGATGATGTGATCAACATCATCATCATTTATCATCATCATCATCGTCACAAATCTCTTAACACAATGAAGGCGACTGTGGTCGTTAATTCTATGACCATAGACATATTATTTCTGTGGGGAGATGAAGTATTTGCCAAGCATGTTCACAAAGTTGCAGTGGAATCAGGATTTACAAAGGAGAGTTTTCAAGGGTTGGATAGTATTGACCTCAGCTCCATTGCCCATATATTCTCTCCAATGATTGCATCATTTTCACACATGAATGATCTCGGAAACCCCTACCAGTCAGTTACTTGTCAAGATGGAACATTGTTTGTGTTTAGACAGGTGAGGTCTATTTGTGGTATGTTGTTATTGAGCCATCAGAAATCTGTGCACTTTTATAAGTAGGAAAGAACTATGCTTTTGGCCAGTCATTTATCTTTATTTTATTCTTTTCAGCGAGGTGACTCCTACCCCTTTATATCTGTCATTATAGTTTGATGTTTCTCATTTACCGTAATTGCTCATATAAGCACGCTTGGTTCTCAATTTTTAGAGTCATAAGAGGCAGGGCTTGCTCATTTGAATTTGGTTAGAAAGGGGCACTTATTCAAAGTAAATATCTCACATTTCGAGTATTGGTTAAAAAATATTTTAAATTCAAGCCCAGAAGTTAAACACTATTTGCTTTGCTCAGTGAGAAAAAGTTCATAAAAGCATTGCATTTAGTTATACTATTACTCTTTTGATGCGGCTTTTGGTGGAGTTTTAAAGATTATGTTCGTTATCAGGGGGTGCTAATTTGAAGCTAGGCACTAAAATGAGCATTTACAATAACTACAAAAAAGTATTTATTCTAGATTTATTTCACAATGCAATAATATACATGTTATATTTAAAAGGCAAGGATTTAATAATTTTGCCAATCCCTTTGCAAATCATGTAATCAATTAAATCTACTAAATACCTCACAGTGCTCCTACAAAATTTGTTATATCAATAGCTTTTATCTCTTGTTTTCCTAGTTTGACAATCTGACATTTTTTGCAATAAGCAACAGTGGGGAGGAATCAGAGGAGTTCTTGCAGCGAAAGCTATCAGTTGTTCACAACCTGGCTGTGATGTATTTTGGTGCATCTCTTGAAATGCTGAAGCCAGAGGTCAGGTCTGCTCGCAATAGGGTCTGGAAGTCTCTTGGAAGTTTGATTGACACATGGGAGGAGCTATGTTCACAACAGCAGAGCTTTTTAGTTGAGGTAGAGTACTATATTGGGGCCAGGGGGCCTGTGCCCCCTTCTCCTATTTTGTTTCTATATTTTTTAGGAAACTACCAGTACTGGTATGGCTTGACCCCCCAGTATTCTTGTATTGTGCCCCCCCCCCCCCCAGTTTTTTATGTCCCTTATCAACATGGAGTATACGATTATTTAGTATATAAAACTCGGGAACCTTGCAAGAACAAGCAGGTTCATTGGTTGAGAAACTAATGCCTAGGTATACTCACATCAATAGAATGTACTATTTGAGCTAGCTAAACTTTAGAGATATCTTATATTTTTAATGATAACTTCTTGCAATTTTATTTGAATAGACCCTGATTGCCAGCCCATCGAGTTCACATAATAATAATCTTTCTTGATACAATTACAATGTATATGGCAATCTGTTGAACATTGCCATGGTATGGGTTGGAACCCCTGTCCAGAACTGAATGTCTGCATGCCAGAAATAGAGCCAGGTTGTTACATCTCTTTAAATATCCCAAGCCCATTTAACTGAGCTACCACACCTCTCTCAAACTATAGTACTAAAGATGATATATTTGCCAAGGCTGTGGAGAGAATCAGTGTGAATCAGTCGTTGAGCGAGATGGCGGTCAGCCTCCTGGACTCAGCGCTGTCTGTATCCAAAAACAAGGGAGATCAGAATACCATGCACACTCTACTTCTCGTGAACTCAAAGCTACTGGCACTTTATTCAAGGTGAGGGTCCTCTGGAACTTTTAAGTACAATTCAACTTTGTGAGCTTGATGAATCTAGTTTATGGCTGAAGCATTATCATCTTTTACTAAGGATTAGTCAAAGTCAAAGCATGTAAGAAAATGGTTTGTGGTTTTGGTAGTACCTCAATCGTAGTAGTTTAAACAATTATGCTTTTTCCAAGAACTCATATGTAAATATATATTTATGAAAGATGCTGTATAAACCTACCTGCTCTTATCTCTTTTTTCTTTGCAGTCGCAATGCATCTGAGCTCCAAGCAGCGGACATACTCATGATCACGCTGTTTGCTCAAAGTGTGTTTCCACATACTTCTGCTGTCATTCCCTATTCAAGTAATCGCACACCACCACCCCTTGCCTACCAGACTGTGTGCAAAGGCAGTCCTTCATCAATAGACCAAATTATAACAAACACATCAAATGGCACACCACATGTCTCAAATTCATCAAGGTTAAGATGGCCAGCCTCCAAGCCCATCACAATCTCAAAATCTAGTCAAGAAGCAGCAGAAAGTCTTAATTCATCACTTGAAGATACATTCTACTCCCCACCCTCCACTCCCTCAACTGAGGAATTGTCAACACCACCCTCACTAGAGGCTATCACACAGGCTTCTGGAGTTTTACAAGAGGAATATTTCTCCCCGAGAGCACACACCCCAGAGCACAAGGTATAGTGAATTAGGGACCACAACTAAAGCTAAATCTGTCAGCTCTAAATACTTGGAGTTTTGTCAGTTTTATGTTATGCTATATAGTGATTTACCATGATTGCTCCTCACCGAAAACTTTACACTCTACTTTTGGCTACCTCTTCTTATATACTTTTAATTTCCTATGACTTGAGTTTATTGTATTCACTATTACTTGTGATTGGCAGGACAGTCAAAACCATCGTAAGCAAAGCTTACCAGAGGAGGAGCATTCTGACAGTTCATCACAAGACAGTGTACCACCACCTGCCGCTAATGTACAGGAGTATTATCGGCAACCTGGATTTCTACATGCTTCAAACTGCCCTTACATACCACACATTCTACACTTTGTGTACATTGCCGAGGGAACTGTGCTTGTTCTTGTCAGTGAGGTACAATATTTATCGGTGTTTTATGTTTGAATGAAGTTTTATTGTTAAACATCAAGGAGGGGGGTACCTGGGTTTGACATAGAGTATCTATTAAAATGATAGAAACAGTTAAAAAAATTTATAATATTGGCTTTTATTGAGCAAATGACTTATTCATCTAACACTTAGGTACATTTTAAAACTGCATGTTCATGTAAAAAAACACTTCCGCTCAGAAAAGGGGGGGCACTACCCCTGTCTCATCACCATCATCACAGTCATCATCATCATTATCACCATCACCATACCACCATCACCATCCTCATCTAATCATCCATTACAATTACAATTATCATCACCATACCTAACAGATGTGTATATTTTGAGGTGAGGCATGGGTTTGTTGCTGTGCCGATTCACCAAGCTCTTGAGGTTCTCTCTCGTCTGGAAGTATCAAATGATGCTGGACTCAGAGGACCTCAGTTTGCACAGGCCACCATGGACAGACTTGAGTCTTGCATTAAAAGGATCTCAGAAATCCTCAAGGCTTCCTTAGGGGTAAGCTCTATACAACTGCCTTCCCTGCTAAGCACATTTTCTGTGAATTTCTGTGAGCACTTGTGAAAACCTTTAAAAACTAGAAATAATGCGAATTTTGGTAAGGCCCCAAGTATTTGACATCTGATGAAGAGGTAAGGAAAATCCAAAATTAGTCCAAATCAGATTAAAAACAGCCATGGGTCAATAGGTTAATAAAAAGTCTCATAAGTAGTTTATTCAAGACCCATCTTCATTTGTTTTTTCTAATGACACTTCTTCATAACATGGAAAACCGGTATATACTGTAATACTGTTGACTTCTTTGGCTATATTCCATTCATAGACTGCAGTAGACCAGCGTGTACGAATACTGCGTGACAATTGGAACTCTGTAAAGCGTGGTGACTTGCAGTGTTTCCTAGCAACCAATCGAGAGGAGTTACCACCCAACCTTGAGGCTGGTGTCGGCAGGATGATTCGCAACCTTAAGTCACTCTTCAGCGTCTTATACTGCACAGGTTAGTTAGATCAGCATCCAGGTCAGTACGCAGCTCTTACAAGCTGCAATTTGATTGGGCAAATGAACAGTATCCGCACCTCGACACAAAGAACGAGAAGAATAGAGGTAAAAGAACTCCTTTGTAGAACAAAGATAATAGGAGACAAAGCAGCTGCGTACTTACTCCAGCATCCTGCTAGTGACCATATTGTCTACTAAAGGCAGCAGTTAACTGTTCTATTTAGGGTGGCCCAGGAAGCTGGTGCATCAGCATATGGGGTCTCTCACCACAGGTGGCCCAGTGTGTTGGCATGTCAGTGTATGGGGCCTCTCACCACAGGTGGCCCAGTATGTTAGTGCGTCAGTGTATGGGGACTCTCACCACAGGTGGCCCAGTATGTTAGTGCGTCAGCGTATGGGAACTCTCACCACAGGTGGCTCAGTGTGTTAGCTGGTCAACATATGGGAAGAACAATGTGAAGGACATGGTTGTGCTATTAAATACTTTTTATATGACAATACTTTGACCACCCCTGATTATAATGAGATTGTTGTAATGCTTCCTTTATATATTTGTTATCTACAAGCTCATTTGGTTGGCTTATGAGGGTCTTTAGGTGCAACCAGTACTCTTAGCTGATTAAAGTAATGATTCGCGTAAGAAGGGAGACGCTAGTAGGCAATGGGATGTAAAAGATGTTAATTTTCGCTTCTTTAATCTCGTTATTCTATTGGTTAATAGCTTGAAATTCTATAGTAAAGCAATAAAGACGTTTATTTTAAGTAAATCTCTTTTGAAGATTGATTTCAGCAGTAAGACAGTTTTTTTACCGCAGTCCTTTGCTTTTGTTTTAAGCCGGAACGATACTAAACCTGTATACAGGACACTAACTCCGGTTTAAAGATGCCCAACAGTTTTAAACAATACATCGCTCCCTTTTTTCTCAGGTCGCGATCGAGACAGTACCCCCTCTGACAAACACTTGCGCGCGATCTGCCAGATCCAGGAAAACCTGAAAACGAGGCTGAGTGACTATGGGGACTACCTGCAGGTCAAGGGTCAGCGGAATGTTACCATGACTGCATATCCTTTGAGTGATGTTGCCATAGCAACAGAATACACAACTCTATATTATAAGGGACGGACCATTTGATATTTGACGGGAGGAGTGGCTGATTCACAAAAATAATATTGAGCAAGGCTCAGGCACTCAAAGAGTATAAAAGACTGGCAGACAAAAAAGACACATCTTCCGTAAAAAAATCAAGCAAAAAGGGATTAGATTACTGAGTTCTATTGTACCGGCATGTGTTTTTATTATTATTCTTGTTAGTTATTACACTTTATTTTCGCGGATTTCGCGATTAAAAAAATTTAAAAAAAGTGTCGCGAAAATTAAATGAGTACACAAAAAGCCTTTGTGTGAAATATTTGCCGTTTTATAAACTTTATGGGAACACCTTGCCTATTTAGTCCTCTGATGTACATATATACCGTATTGTTGGACAATTCTGAACTGTATTTATAGATTTTTGTGGAACTAAATTTATCCGACGCATGTTTTTTGTTACAGTATTAATGATTAAAGCCACATTCTTATTAACTTAAAGCCTGATTTTATTGTCCAAAAATCGTAAATTCGCGAAAATAAAGTGACCTGATTTTAACGAAAATAATAAAATCGCGAAAATAAAGTGTCGCGTAATATCGCCATGTCAAAATCGCGAAATTTTGATGTCGTTAAAATTTAGTGTAATAAGGTACACTATTTGAAGTATTTTTTTCTCACAATTTGCCACATCTTTACAATACAAGCCCGTTTTCCTCTGGGTCTTGTTGTTCCTTAATCACCTTCCACCTACCTCGAAGACTTCCCTGGTCTTGTTCACTTCATCTATGTGGATCGGTCTAGTGACCAGGTGGTGGCTCCATCTATCAACACGAGCCCAGGCAAGGTGCGCTCATCGCGGGACCCATGCCACGTGCTCAAGCAGAAGATCTGGGATATGTGGACATACGCCCACTCATTCGTCCTGCGAGGTAAGCACGTGACATACGACCATTCATTGGTTTCACGCGGTGAGCACGTGACATATGCCCAATCATTTGTCCTACGAGGTAAACACGTGACATACGCCCACTCATTCGTCCTGCGAGGTAAGCACGTGATATACGCCCACTCACGTGTTTACCTCGTCCCACGAGGTAAACACGTGACATACTCCCACTCATTCGTCCTACGAGGTAAGCACGTGACATACCTCCACTCATTCGTCCTACGAGGTAAGCACGTGACAAACTTCCACTTATTCGTATGATCACTTGAGATAAATAACCTGACCACGTGAGTCGTTTTCTAAGATCACGTGGGATGAATAACCTGACCACGTGACTCGTTTTCTATGATCACGTGGGGTGGATAGCCTGACCACGTGAGTCGTTTTCTATGATCACGTGGGATGAATAACCTGACCACGTGAGTCGTTTTCTATGACCACGTGGGATGAATAACCAGACCACGTGAGTCGCATTCTATGATCACGTGGGGTGAATAGCCTGACCGCGTGAGTCGTTTGAGGTATGATTGAGTGCTCACATACAGAAATACTGTTATGCCTGTTCGTTTTGTAGGGCACACTTTTGTCGCCGTTCGCGATGGCGACTTCCTCTACACGTACTGCCTGTGGTTCGAAGACTCCTTTGGGAACCCTGCGGTAATCCAAGGCTCGTTCCCACTCCTCGAAGAGCAGTCTTTAGCGGGAATATTGTCTGGGAGTCGCGGGTTTTACAAGTAAGAATTGACTCGGCTACCACGCGGCACAAACACCGCTAAACATCACCGCATTTTAAACAGGCAATAAACTCGATTGAGCCAAGTACAAAATGATTATACGGGTCCAGGCCCCCCTACTTTTAGAAATACAAGGAAACCCAACCACAAGTTTCTTGAAACTCTTGTTTCGCCCCTCCCCCCTCCCTTTTGGACTTCCTGGACCCGCCCCTGCAAATACTAGACTCTAGCTCTGCATGAATCTCATTGTCCGCACTCGACAAGGGGACCCAAAACGTTTCCTCCCCCTTACCCCCTACCGCCACGCTGAATAGGGAGGGTTACCAAGCGCTACAGCAGAAAACTCAAAATCAACACGTGGAGATGCGTTCTGTCTTTTACATTTTAGCCGTCTTTTAGCAAACGTTGCCGTGAAAACACCACATGTTTCACGGTCTGTAGGGATGGATACATTTGCGCTGCAAATACAGTTGTGTGAAATAGGGTCCTAGCCTTATTTTTGTCTCTAAGTATTAACTAGGTTATCGTAATAGAAAGTAGTTTAGAATTGAGCACTTTAGCGTTAAAGCATTTTTTACGGTAGCTTCTTCCAAGCCGTCGCCGTTGCCCCTACTAAAACTCTCTATTTTGCAATAGCAGCTGTTTTGATTCGTCTTCTTCGTTCCAGGGATTTGATCCGTCGATGTTTCCCCGCCGCTCAGCCGGGCCTAATTCGCTGCTACGAGCTAATGTGCGTACATGTCAGTCTAGTCCCTGTCAGGTTTGCCGCGAGGCATCTTCGCAGACTTTCCTCTGCCCTGTTCGAGACAACCTTAGGCTCTCACTACCCAATCAGCCTGATTCAATAACAAGTAGGAGAGCTCTGTTACATGGAGATTCAATGAAAATTTCACGAGGTTGTGTGAACGGTAAAGGAAGCCCCCCCCCTACCCCCATGACTCCTTGCTTCTAGGCCTTTATGGACCACCATACCGTTATTGCTCTTTCCTTTTCTTGACTTAAAAGGGGGTCCCTGTGGACACAGGTATTCCAGTATTTGTGCACACAGCCTCTTTCAGGTAGTTTTGAAGAATGTTAAATACTTTTTGAAATTTTTTTTAATGTGAAATATGAATTTTAGTTTTGTATTTTTTATTTGGAGTTATCTAAGTTATTGCTGCTTGACTACTCGGTAGGCCGCAGAAGTCTGGGTACCTAATCGGTAGACCGCGGAGGTCTGGGTACCTACTCTGTAGACTGCGGAGGTCTGGGTACCTACTCGCTAGGCCCCGGAGGTCTGGGTACCTACTCGGTAGGCCGCAGATATCTGGGTACCTACTCGGTAGGCCGCAGATATCTGGGTACCTACTCGGTAGGCCGCAGAAGTCTGAGTACCTACTCGGTAGGCCGCGGAGGTCTGGGTACCAACACGGTCTCGAGAATGAATTAACGATTATCCTTAAATGTTATTTGACCACTGAATTAATGATAGTCATTAATTCATTGTCATGCGCAAGGCGCGGATGCTAAGGTGTTGTTGATCACATGGTTGACTACTCAAGCATTCAATTGCAAGCATTGAAGCAAGCGAGGATGACTGGTAAGCGAGGTCGGTACCTTTTGAAATACTTGGCTTAAAACGATTTGTTTTGTCAATTGTTCATTGAGCGTGAAATTTTTATTCAAATATTTGATCTCTCGTTTTGACAAACTTCGATTTCGTAGTTCAAATGCGGGAAAAGTATAAAGAAATCCTGATCGATAAGTACGATGATCTATCACGTGTGGAATGCTTCGATCGTTCAACGTGATCCGAAATATTTCTGAAATAAGCTTACAAAAGCAATGGAGCATATATTAGCTACCATGCGATAATACTCTCGTCCATGGTCCCCATACAGCTGCTTTAGTTCAAGAAGAAAGGTTCCCAAGTCAAAGTTGTTTGCACGTCTAAACCATCCCTGTTACATTATCTTCGGCTGCTAAACTGTTATAGCCAAGTTGGCTTAAATATGCGTACCAAATGTACTAATATGTTATTATAAACCAAATATATATTCCGAATACCATGCTTTCTATCAGCGCTATTTTATAATTCAGGATAAATTGCAGGAGTGATATTAGACATCTATTTAGATACTTCATCCATCCTTATGCAGGACTCCCGGATATTGTGATATTATCAGATACTTTCTAATCAGATGCTATTAGATATCCATTTAAAGATACCCTCAAGCTCCTCCTCTATGCGGGACCCCACGAACTCGATATTAAATATAATTATCCTCATTTTTACTAAGAGATTACATTGCCAGCAATAATTTACACAGAATATATAAAAATATAGATTTTTTTAGTGATATGTTATGAAATTCTGTTTATGGTAATGTTATGCTTACTTTACAGGCCATGCAAACTTTACAGGCCATGCAAAAAAAACCTTTAATATATTGTAACACATTTTATTACTTTTTTATTAAAAGACAAACCACAGACACCAAACAAGAAGATAGTACCGCGGCTTAAGGTATGACATACAGTGTTTGACTCAATAAGAAAGTCTCATCTTTTTTATAATTTATCATGTTTATAATACTGTATTAATAGTTACTGCTACTCTTCTATGCATCATGTTTGTGAAATTAATTACGCTAAAGATTGAAAATTGCTGCTCTTTTTTCTCCAGGTATGCGCATAGAGTGATGGGATAGCCTCTATTGTAACATGGAAAGCAGACATTGTCCTGAGCATTATCTGCTTTACATGTCACAATGGTGGCCATTGTATTGAAGCGGATTGTCTCCAATTGATTCTGTGTGCATACCTGGATAAAAAAGAGCTTTGCTCTTAGTTGTATGATAATTTATTTTATTAAAATTTCTGTTTTTATTACCATAGGCCTTTCCAGAATGTGGTACAAATTGTCCTACTGCATGTCGCAGCTGCAAAAATGAAAACTGCTCATACATTTTTGCAAAGAAGGTCAAGTCGAACCATGATGCTATTGAAAAGAAAGGGACAACCAACCCAACCAATCAGAAAGACATGATGTATTATAGGGTGTGTGATATTAACAATTACAATAACATTTTTCATCTATTTTACACCAAGTGTCAAAGTTCACGTTTTCTAGTATCTAATTTTGGTAGAGGGTGCATCACCTGAACTTGAAAAAATTTGACGGTTTCCCCAGGCAACAATGATGGCAACAGTACAATTTAAGTACTGTGAATTAAACTAAACCGGAAGTCACACAACTTTTGCATTCATTCATGTCAATATTTACAAATGGTTTACATAGAGTTTGCTTTTTATTCCCTCACATTTTGCATTCACATTGTGACACTTTCTATGATAATAAAGCTTTCATTGACTGGAACCTTGGGAAAGCATTGTTTTGTGTTAAAATAGGACAACAAAACCTGCTGTTTCCCTCAGTCCCAGTCAATAAAGTGTTAATTAATAGGTTTTCTTAAAGGTGCCAGCTCAACCACACTGTGCACCATGTGCAGATAAACGTGTGTATGCAGAACCACCATATCGCATTTGGAACCTCTGTGTGTGAGCAAAAGAAGGGTAAGGTGCCAGCTCAACCACACTGTGCACCATGTGCAGATAAACACATGTATGCAGAACCACCATATCGCATTTTAGCCCAAGATTTATGTCTGCAAGAATGGTCAAGGATTACATAATTAATAAGTTATCATTTTGCATGACACAATAATAGCAATGAAGCGAATACATGCAGACATGCACACTCAGCAGTCTTCAGATTATGTAATCAGTTTATTATGTTGCAGCTAAATGTAGTCTAATAATGTATCCTTAGACTATTGCACTGTCAGCTTAAATTTAAGTTCTGTCCCCTCAAGTCACATTCTTGGAGCATGTTTCAAATTTCATACTCTGGCCTCACAGCATTGCATATTTATTTGATTCTAGGCAGACGTCCTGCATCAGAAACACCAAAATGACATTGTCATTTTGACATTTAAGAGACATGGTCTGGGCACAACAGTGCTATGGCACAGAAGGTGCCGGTGCAGCCTTTGTTGGGCACGAGGGGGAGAAGCCTGCCCATGAACTTGGGAAAATGGTTAAGAAAATGTTTGAGACGTTTATGGAAGGTGAGACTAAGGACTGGGAGACCACAAAACATGGAACCCCTGGTCCATGTACCACCTCCTTGGACCACCCCTAAAACTGCCTAAAAGCTGAGACAAAATGAATTTGTGTGAATAAATCTGGCACATTAGAGACCCTAAATGTCTGATACAGTCCAATATTTAATATAACAGCAGTCTATGTGCCTCTACCGCCATCTTGGAACATTATCCACTAACCATTCCTAATGAAGGGTATTAGAGGAATATATGTTGTAGGGGTGTAAAGAATGTCCCCACCCCAACCCATTCTCCCATATCCTTTATAAAGAGTTTGCTATTTGTTTTTCTCTTCTCACTTCAAACTTTTTTCATTTCTTACATAATTGATCTTGACACAATATCAAAATTTGTGTCCGCTCCACTATTTTATCAAAGCATTATTTCCATTTTCAAGTTTTAGTTGCATTATTGAATTTACAGTAACAAAAATGTTTGGGTAATTTTTAATGATGGCCGAAGTTGTTGAAAAAGGTTGTTTAAGCTTTGTTTTTTGTGTTTTATCATTGTCATTATTATTGTTATTCACACAACTGGCTTTCAAAATGCTATAAAAAATTAGTCACAAATATGACTGAAAATGTTGAGGAAAATGATCAGTTGTACAAGTGATCCATAAAAGTCCAATATCAAACCATGATTTATGATACCACCCGATGTTTTTCTTATTTCAAGTGGAAAAATTTTCTTATGAAATGGGAAGGGTGTCAAAATCACACGAATTACCATAAGAACTATAACATGCACCCTTCTTGTTACTAACACCAATTTTCCTATCATTAGAGGCCGTTAGGACAACAACAATGCAATATCACTTTGCTTGACAAGCTAAGCTTGGTGAGTGTTTTTTTTATTTCACTTTTTTTGTTAGTTGAAAAATCAGGGAGCTATTTTTACTAGTTGCATGGGAAAGGTCAGAAAGTATACTGACCAAGAGTAACAGCCGAGATCAGTATTGTCAGATGCCCCTGTAGCAAAATGTCCTAAATCATATTTACTTTTATTTTACAGATCCTGGAAAGAGAGGAGCTCCCAAAAAGGTATAATTTAAAATTTGTATAGGCGGATGCATTAAGATGTCTTTGTCTCATGCTGAAAAATACAATTAGGGGCATCTTTCACTGGATCTGGAAAGGAGCACCACAAAGTTAACAAGACTCCAATCCAAATTTCAAACCTTTTGCCACCAAAATTCTCAGGTTTACTGAAGGGTGGTTAACACTAGTGACCTTGACTGCACTAATCATTTGACTGCAGTGTTGTCCAGATGGAGTGGGGGCATAGCGTTTCTCAGTTTTGTTCAAGTCTAATCCTCCACCCTTCCCCAGGACCATGAGGGTAGGGGTTTCAATTGACTAGTGCATAATGGTATCAGATAGGCATCGTTTTGGCGTTCTCTCTTATACATTTCTTAAAAGATAGTAGAGGATTTAAAGTTAAAAAGTCCACTTTCTTTGTTGGTTTTCCAGCTAGTCTTCCAAAATTTT
Source organism: Nematostella vectensis (assembly GCF_932526225.1). Classification (NCBI taxonomy): domain Eukaryota; kingdom Metazoa; phylum Cnidaria; class Anthozoa; order Actiniaria; family Edwardsiidae; genus Nematostella; species Nematostella vectensis. The sequence goes on from NC_064039.1 coordinate 8,870,099, forward strand.
GCCATTTGTGAATATGTATAATCTGGTGTTTTCTCGACAAACGTGAAATAATTCCAAGCCCTTTCAGCATGTTAATTGTATGCTTCACTTTCATCATGTTAATTGTATGCTTCACTTTCAGCATGTTAATTGTATGCTTCACTTTCAGCATGTTAATTGTATGCTTCACTTTCAGCATGTTAATTGTATGCTTCACTTTCAGCATGTTAATTGTATGCTTCACTTTCAGCATGTTAATTGTATGCTTCACTTTCAGCATGTTAATTGTATGCTTCACTTTCAGCATGTTAATTGTATGCTTCACTTTCAGCATGTTAATTGTATGCTTCACTTTCAGCATGTTAATTGTATGCTTCACTTTCAGTTAATTGTATGCTTCTTCTCTATGGTATTTTAGAGATGCCATAGCTGCAATGACAGCAATGCCCTTGCACGAAGAGTTTGTACAACGTGCAAGGCCCCTTTCCCTCCCCCAAAAAAGAAGGAAATGAGGGGGGATGGGAATATCACCCACCAAAGGGGACATCTTTTCGATAGGGTAAGATTAATTATTATACTGTATTGCGTAATCATACAAAACAAGCTTTAGAAAACAATCTTTAGGAGATTTCCCGGACAACTCCCGTTATATGTTCATTAGAATAGCCAATGAACAGGGTGGTAAAGTGTGTCTTCGTGAAACGAGATATGGCCGTTTTACACTGCCGAGAAACATGAAATCGTCCATTTTCCATCTCCGTGGAACGTGATCTAACATGATTTAGCAGTTTTGAGTCTACGTGAACCCAGATCTAGCTTATAGTTATTTTCTAGGCGCTGTTTGTTTCAGCCAGTAAAACGTGGAAAGCCATTTTTATGTCCGTGAAAATGTCATCCATACCCCCCTTTACCACCCTTAATGAAAGATACCAAACAGAATATGGAGCAATGAAAAAAGAGAGTAAGAGAGTGGAATGTCTTTGACATTAAAAGAAGTATATTTATTAGAGGGTGCACTGCCGAAACTGATGTCATCATGTTACCATTTTAATTATTATTACTAGCTTGAGTTGTTCGCTAAAGTTTTCGATTTTGCAGTTAAGAAATGTTTGTCTTTGTAGTTAAGAAATCCAACTCTTTTGATTCCATGTTGAACTTTTTCCTTAGTATTTCAATGGATATATCATACAATGATGGCAACGACTGCAATACACTTATTTCAATTAACATTAAAACTGGCTAAGCATAACTGTATATCCGCTATACTCGGTCGGTCGATTAGCTGCAAAGTCTTTACAAATGCCGAATTATGTTATTTAGTATTCTTTCTGATCTATCATTTATGCCAAACAGATATATTTTGACCGTTTCGTAGTGGGCATACCACGGAAACCGAGAAATAGGCTGGATGCCATAGACAGTACACTAGTTATATTTTGTCATTACCACTGTAATCATCATCATCCTCATCATTATCATCATCATATGTCATCATTATTATTATTGTTGTTGTTGTTGTTGTTGTTGTTGTTGTTGTTGTTGTTGTTGTTGTTGTTGTTGTTGTTGTTGTTGTTGTTGTTGTTATTATTATTATTATTATTATGTAAGTAATTTTTATGCCTTTACTCCCAATAATAACAATTACACAGATAGGCAGAGGGCTATACTGCAGCTGGCTCTTTTCGCAGGCAAGACCAGAGACTATATGAATTTTGGCTTTTCTTCCACAGTGGCTCAAATCCGATAAAAGTCTTTAATAAAAATTGTCCATGATAAATCACCCTTACGAACCAGCGAACGCTGTATTATAATAACTGTAAGAATATTTGTTTAGCAAAAGAAGTAATTATTTTTGCTTGTATCATGATCCACAGGCAGATGTCCTTCAAAAGGAGCACGGCGTGGATGTGGTCGTCCTTATGTTTGGACGGCACGGCAAAGGGACGACCACATCCTGCTACGGCACAAGAGGAAGGGGCCTGAAGTTTATCGGGGACCAGCAGGAGGCCAAACCTGACGAGGATGGCAAACTTGCCTTCCGCTTGTTTGATAGATTCATGAGAGGTCTGTGATACAGATATCTTTTTCCACAAAATTTACAGAACAATATTTAAACTACTAGGGCCCTCCCCTAGTAAATTTTTATATTTACGATATTGATTTGTGTATGCTGTATTGATAATTGCATAAATAAAGTAGTCCCAGGGCAAAAGACGATTCAGAGATGCTGAAATTTATCAACTTTTCAAGTTCAATTTCAAGTCAAGCTTTATTATGATCAGGTTGAGGCGGACCGTCGCGTTGTGTTTATGATACTGAGCAAATTCTCTTTTAAAATACTTAAAAGTAATCTCATTGTATTAAATAATCCCAATTGGTAAAAACAAAAACTAGTTTGTCCATTTCAGCCCAAAGAAAAACACCCGCGGCAACAACACCACCCACCGGGTCACCCGCGGCGACAACACCACCCACGGCAGCACCCGCGGCGACAACACCACCCACGGTGGCACCCGCGGCGACAACACCACCCACGGGGGAACCCACGGGGGCACCCGCGGCGACAACACCAACCGAGGCGGCGTCAACATGAACATAGCATGCTCCATGTACAAAACAGAATAAATCAGTTTATTTTTCAAGTCTGTTTTTTGTGTGATTATAACTGCTTAACCAGGGGCCTGTTTCTCAAAGCACTCAAGTATTCTCTGTACCCGAAAACTTCGAATGTTTTCAGTTTTGTTAGCTGCTGCTTTATTGCTTGTTTCGTTCTTGGACCTCCTTTTTCTATTGATGCTTTCTTTTATTTTGTAATACCTTCAAAATCTCACGAGTAACCCCAATATTTAAAAGTGACCCCTCTCAACCAGGAAACTACAGGCCAATAGCTATTCTTTTCTCCTTTAAAAAAATCCTTGAAAAACTTGTATATGATCAATTAATCTTCTATCTTGAAAAGCATAATATCTTATTTCAATATCAGTTTGGATTCAGGAAAGGCCACTTTACAGAGCATGCAATCTTAGAAACTATCGAAAACCTTAAAACAGCACTAGATCAAAACATGCTGACCTGTGGTATTCTCCTTGATTTCTCGAAGGCATTTGATACCCTAAACCATAACATTTTACTTGAAAAAATGTACAAATATGGAATTAGGGATACCCCACAAAAATGGTTTTCAAGCTACCTAAATGAAAGAAAACAGTTTGTCAAATTAGGAAACACTGAATCGGACCTTCAACCAATTACCTGCGGAGTCCCACAAGGGTCAACACTTGGACCTTTGCTTTTTCTTCTATACATCAATGACCTCCCACACTCCTAAAAAAAACTGAAATTCAGGATATTTGCAGACGATACAAACATTTTCTATTCATCTAAAAATCCTAAAGATTTAGAGCTAACCATTAACACTGAACTATTAAATGTAATCAAATATTGCAATGCAAATAAATTATCCATTAACTTTAAGAAAACTAACTACATTATTATTAAATCACCTAGGAAGAAAGTTAGTATCATCATCACAGCCTGTGATATCGAGCACAAAAGTACTAT
>NC_064039.1:8876138-8943638 GCF_932526225.1 Nematostella vectensis
CCCCAACCCCAACCCCAACCCCAACCCAACCCAACCCAACCCAACCCAACCCCAACCCCAAGCCAAACCCCAACCCCAACCCTACAACCCTAACCCTAACCCTAACCCCAACCCCAACCCCAACCCCAACCCCAACCCCAACCCTAACCCTAACCCTAACCCCAACCCCAACCCAACCCAACCCAACCCCAACCCCAAGCCAAACCCCAACCCCAACCCTACAACCCTAACCCTAACCCCAACCCCAACCCTAACCCTTACCCCAACCCCAATCCCAACCCAAACCCTTACCCTACCCTAACCCTAACCCTACCCTAACCCTAACCCCAGCCTCAACCCTAACCCTACCGTAACCCTAACCCTAACCCTACAACCCTAACCCTACCCTAACCCCAACCCTAACCCCAACCCTAACACTAACGTAACCCTAACCCTACCGTAACCCTACCCTACCCTAACCCCAATCCCAACCCTTACCCTACCCCTACCGTAACCCTAACAATACCCATACCCTACAACCCTAACCCTACCGTAACCCTACCCTACCCTGCCCTAAGCCCAACCCTAATCCCTAACCGGTCTATTGGTCTACCCCAACGAAACTAAGGCTATGAGGGACCCCACTATAGTTTACCCTTTTTTAACTTTTTTGGGGTAAAACTGAAAACGGGGTGTACTCTTCTGTGTTTCTACCCCAACGAAACTAATGCTATGAGGGATCCTTATGGCCTTTTTTAACTTTTTGAGGGTAAAACTCAAAACGGGGTGTACTCTTCTCGGTATCTACCCCAACGAAACTAAGGCTATGAGGGATCCCTATAGTTTTCCCTTTTTTGGGGGTAAAACTCAACACGGGGGGGGGGGGGGGGTACTCTCATCGGGGTCTACCCCAACGAAACTAAGGCTATGAGGGACCCCACTATAGTTTACCCTTTTTTAACTTTTTTGGGGTAAAACTGAAAACGGGGTGTACTCTTCTGTGTATCTACCCCAACGAAACTAATGCTATGAGGGATCCTTATGGCCTTTTTTAACTTTGAGGGTAAAACTCAAAACGGGGTGTACTCTTCTCGGTATCTACCCCAACGAAACTAAGGCTATGAGGGATCCCTATAGTTTTCACTTTTTTGGGGGTAAAACTCAACACGGGGGGGGGGGGTACTCTCATCGGGGTCTACCTCAACGAACCTAAGGCTATGACTGAACGCCTCTGTCAGAATCGGTGCTGGAACGCATAGGCGAACAAGGAAAGAGAACGGGCTTGTCCGCTCTGGGGCTGGGGTGGAGCTTACCCCTTATCGCCTATCTCTAAGCCTACAACCTACCCCTAGTTATTTTTTTATTAATGTTTAAAATGTGAAATTGACATTACACTGGCGACATTTGATTTGTTCACTACTTTTAATTATAAGTTCTCTCTGTTTGATAATCCCAGCCTCGCCGGATTAATATAAATGTGCTACTTTACAGTTACAGTTACATGCCTATACAATCACTTTTACCTAACGTTGCGTTGGGACAGAAATGATATCCCGAAGTAAAGAGTCCTCGTTCTGTATCGCGATAGGACACACATCCCTATGTTCCTCTGAAGATTTGCGTGTGCGCATATGTTAGCGAGTAAAAGTTAGGGACGACTAACAATTTGTCTATTCAGCAGGTGACCCCGGCTACAAATTTAATGGAATTCTACCATAGATAAGTTACCATATGTGGGTTTGTTAAAGCCCTCGTAACGCCATAACGCCTCGCAAAACGTACGCATGTTTTCTGTTGCACATAACAGTACTAGCGCGCCGTGATTAGCCATATGCGAGTGACTATCAAAGTAAGCAATTTGAGTGCCGCTGATCACGAAAAGTGCAGACCTACAACTTATCGTAAGGCAAGCTAGATTGAAAGACCCCACAGGAGGAACGGCATTTTGTAACTGATATACGATTGTTGTTTCCTCGTGCGGATCTTCTAGGCGGACGGGTAAGGTCTCACGAATGGAGCAGTCAAACCATGGTGCGAGATAGCCTGCGGCTTCCTCTATGGAGAGGTACCGCGTGGGAAGGCTGCTCCTTTGCAGGTCATAAATCCTGTTTCCCTGCTCGATACCTACGCACATTGCAGCAACGTTACTTTCTGGGAGCAAAGCGGACGGACGCGGGAGCAAAAGAGATTTGCTCCAGAAAATATGGCCAATTACCAAGGCAATTACGCTGCATGCACTGCTTCCGTTTCTACCGTTGAATGTTCCTTGACTTATTGTTTCAGGGAAACACCAGGCGTGGACGCCTTGGCCTAAGTCTTTAGACTGTATGGCTGTAGACGGAATTGCGTCGTCTCCTTCGTCATCGCTACTCTCATCAGACTCCTCTTCGTCATCTTCTTCCTCCTCGTTTTCTTCTTCATCAGGCGTCTGCAGAGTGTCACGGAACTCCTCCAAGTCTTCATTTAGTACAGGGGCAAAGGAAGAAAAGCCTGACGAAATTTGCCGCATCGCAAATTCGATCCCTTGTTGAACCAGGGCCAGCTTTCCCCTGAGGACACCCTCTCTGAGGGAGTTGGATTCGTAACGTCGTCTCTGTCGATAAAGAATAGTATAATAATGAATTTACAACATAACAAAAATATATTGATATATTGATATTCAATTGCTCGTCGAATTCGAATTAGCGCTAATATTGCATTACATATGCATTTTGTTGGCTGGATTAAACTTGATCACCTGTTGTGGGGGCTCAGTTGTGATATCTATCGGCAAAACCTGGTTGCCTGTGTCACCTGTTAAAAGAAAACAAGCATATTTAATTTCACTATTGGAAACATTTTTCAACATTTATCATTACTTCTTATCAATGTAGCATTTTTGGATTACAAAATCAATTCAGGAAAGGCGATATTACCTGCAAGAAAGTCTTCAAGTTTTTCTTTTTGCAGCTCCAACGACGGTAACAAGTTTCTGCAGTAGTAAAGCAAAAAGGAGCGCATCTCCCTTTTCACCACCTGTCTTTCCTCGGTATACCGCCGCCTCTCCATCTCTAAGTCTACCAGAAGACGCTTGGTACGCACTGGAACTAGAAACGAAATAGACAAAACAGAAACAAAAATAAAAATCAAATGCCTATCACTGCGTTCACATTAGCGCCGTAACATATCTAATTATCGTGTAAAAATAAAACTTGTTTTGATAATAATAGAAGCAAATTAGCCTATTCAAATCCAATGTGGATTTCCTTGCGTCCACTTGTCTATATAGGGCAAGGCTAACGTTTCGCGTCTTGTATGAACTCAGTATGAATATATCTTACTTGCTGAATCATCCTCATGCCTATCGCACCACGGAAATTGGCCGACCTCCATTTGGCTCATGGATATCTTCCTGCCGTCAAGCTTCTCCCAAGCATCTACCAGGACAGCTGCCTCTGTTTTTGTTTGCGATATTTTTTTGCGCAGTTTACTTCTTTGCTTGCCACTATCTAAAACATAAAAACACAAAATACAGAACTTTCTATTCACTTTTAAGCTTTGTTTGAAAGCATGGGACATTCATAAAATACACTCAAAACATTTTACTGCTGATAAAGTAGTTTAGTCCCTGAACTTCGCTGTCATGCTCCTGCTACTGTGTTGTACATGCAACCCAGAGGAGTAAAAGGGAGTCCAGGAATGAACTATTAAAAGTAAAACAGCCTTAAACGCCGCTACTGTAGTACAAACCTGTCATCTTCGACATGTTGTAGGCCGCCTGGGAGATAGCGTAGTGGGCAGCAACTATCCTCTGTTTGAGATAGGCAAGAGTTTTGCCCTTGAGCCGGGTTTCGGTGCCATCAACATCGAATGACAGCGAACATGGGGCTACCAGCTCCTTCTTTCTCTTGCTAGCAATGTCGAACACTTTCAACAGCTGTCTGTGAGTTGGTGACGCACGTTCACCAAGACTTTGGATGTGGCCCAGGAGCATGTCCTCTTCAGGAGAGGTCTTGTAAATAGTAGAGGCAGACTTCTCTTCAGCTTAAACATAAAAAAGTTGTGTTAAACTTATATACACCTATTTCACAAAAGGTTGTCAGTGCAAATGGCGAATGGTAAATAGCAGTTCTAAGCCCGAAAGGGGCTTACGGGTACTAATCATTCGTAAAATAAAAGGTGTTAAATAGATTCAAGCAATGTCAGAGCCATACATTGATGACCTTTCGTGGATAATTGTTTGATTTATCCATATTCTTCATCATTTAGTAGAAATTTGATAAGAACCATGGTAGTAGAACTGCCATTTGTCAATCGCCATTCGCCGTTTTCGCACTGACAACGTTTTTTGAAATAGGTGTCCGATATTGCAATGCCTCTTGGTCAGTACCCATTGTACCCAGTTTTTTATGTGTCGGCTACTTTATGACTGAATGTTATCAGAGGTCTCTGCGACATAAACCACTGCTGCAAGCATCGTACCTCGTGCAACTGCAATCACTTCGGCCTTCCACTCTTCAAAGGAAGCATCTACGCCCGCAAGCTTCTCGCTTATCTCTTGAGTCAGACCTTCTAAACGTTTCTCTGCCTGTTGAGCATTTGAAAGCAAAGAATACAGCAACAACATTTCCGTTGTTGTCACTTGATATGACTTCCAACGTGGCCTAAAAGAAGAGTATATTACCTTGCTGTAACGCTGAGCCAATGAACGTGGGAGGGATTCTATCTTCCTCTGATTCCACTTTTGTGCATGCTCTGTAAGGAGCTCTTCCCGACCTAAAAACAAATCAGTTCAATCACATCTGAGAAATCTTAACTCAGTAAAGGGTGGTATAGGTGGTGAAGGTTGGCTAAGCAGCTTTCTCGCATTTAAGTAATTATGGTAACAATAAGAAGTTAAACATACCCTCTGGAAGCATATGTTTAGTGGACGACCCAAGTCGAGAAAAGTGGCTGTTTATCAGTTCGACCTCTTCGCCTGTTGTTGCGGCAGCACCCTCCTGCCATCGCCCTCCCCACTGCGGCTGTTGAAATAATACTCGTTACATGGTAACATCTGACAAATGTAAGCCCATTTTACAATAATAGGAACTGTGCATATACTTAACGTGCTGACCTGACAGTTCCAGGAATGTGCCTTGGCGTGCATCACTGATAAGGCGGGCTTCATTTTTGACGCTGTGTCTGGATCATGCATCCGCAGCCAGGGCCAGTACTGACAAACTACGTCATACCAAAAAAATTCGACTTCCTTTGGCAGAAAGTATGTTGTCTGGAGATAGTGCGCGTACCCATAAATCTCCCCGTGAAACATGTTCACTGCATTATGGGCAAGGGCATGTCTACATCCGGCGATTTCGAGACCTGTTTCAGAAAGGTTTTTCCTCTTCTTTGCCACATTTCCTGCAGCACGCCAGTTGCTTTCGCCACACATGCCATTAGAACTGTCACTCTGGAATCAAGAATGTCATGGATTGCATAGAAAAATGGGTTGCTAAATCAAACATGAACCAAATACGGTGGTACTCCGATTTAGAGTTGGAAAGAGTGAAGAAAAGGAATACTCCCGTAAAATCCTGGATCCAACCATAATGTCTCGAGAGTACAGGAGAACAGAAATAGAACAATTTGAAAGTAACACTTTAACACTGTCAAGCCAGTATAGTACTTTAGTCAAACGAAGATTATAGGAAAAGCAATGAACTGAAACAAGAACGCCATTACTGCACTTGTAATGATCATCCCCAATGTTAAGGTTTGTTGTATATACCTTCTTCGTGGGGCACTGGTACACATTTTGCAAGTGTGCATCGACCTTTACGTTATTGGCAATGAAGGCTTCACCGTAGTAACTGTCTGCTTTACGTCTACAAGAAGGTCCAAGTTGTAAGGTCAGCATAATATATAGTGTTACCCAAAGTTCCATGTTGAACGCCCACCAGTGTCGTCACATAAAAACCAACAATGATATAAACGTTTGGCCGTAGCTATAAAAAACCGTGAAGAAGCATGTATGCTGTCATAACTGGCAGCTGTTTCGGTCTTATTGGCAATAACTGAGTGCAGAACCACCAGTAAACAGAAGAGCAGATACCTTTGCCCAAATGAAAACTGTAGTTAGCTGCACCAATATACAGCTGTCCAGCCATGGACAGCTTGTATGAGAGCTACAGTACCTCCACTACCACTATAAAGTAAAGTAACTTTAAAGCAGAAACCAGCTACTTGCACTATTATGCTGGTTATTTAAATCTAAGCTTACCATGTTTTAATCTGAGCTAATCCAGCTCCTTTGCTTTACTAACTTAAATGTTGTGAACTCAAAAGTTTTACAAACATAGAATCAAGTTGTACATTATGAAGTAAATGAGCTTTGCACAAAACAGTACTCACTTTCCTGCAGATGCGAACCGGTAAAGCTTCATGTTACCATCAACGTGCATGGAATGTGGCAGGTCGTCACAGGCTGGGCAGGTCATCCAGTCAAGTTGGCGGATTTTATCTATCTCAAACTGGCAATATTTCCATTCACGAAATGCTGTCCGGAATGTCTGTGGATTGACTGTGCCAACCTACAGAAGAGATAACACAAGGACTGTATTGGCTGGAATAGGATACATTGAAAACTACCACAATAGTACAGTGTAATTGTCAATCAGTGGCATGCCAAATGCATCTTCAGTAACTATTTTGTCATATGATGATATTTATGCTGGTAAAAAAGTCTTGTTGTGACAAGATATGATAGAAAACAACATCCAAAGAGTGGATTTCAATACACTTACTCGCCCTCTACACTTGGAGAACTCCTCAAGAGATTTGAGAAAGGCCCTTTCTGAGATGCCTGGCACCTGCTTCTGCAGCATGTCCCAGTAGACAAAGAGGCTATCATCAAAGGCGTAACATGCACCAGTTATGCTCCCTGGCCAGAAGCCGAGCTGCACAAGAATAATGGGGTGGTTACCCCCCCATGTCTTATCACAACTGGTACAAACGTATCTCAGGTTATTCAGATCAAACCGCCCTAAAAACAAATAATAAAAACATTTAAAGTCATTTTAAATGCACATTTTCAATGCACATATCTTTAACAAGTTACTGGATGGCAACAGTTATGAATTGATGGTAAACATACAATCTCACCAAAAGTTATTTTAGATTTGAAATTATAATATCATAATCGACTGCATAAGGAATTAAGTCAGAGCGATGTGGATAGAAGGGCTCAGGAGTCTGTGAGAAAAAGTGGACCCCAGGGGAAAATGAGCATACTGTAAGTAAGTATCTATGTTGTCAATGTACAAAGATATAGAATATTTGACCTTAGATTAAATAAATGTTCATGACCTGTAAATTGTATTAGCAATAATGTAACAATGCTATATACCTTTCATAGTCACAACAAATATATGTGATTCAAGGAATCCAGCTATGCAGCATTTGTGGTTGCACTCAGGGCAATAGACCTCATCTTTAGTAGGGATACTTTTACCTTAAACACAATGTAAGCACCACAATATAAGCATTAGAATAATACTGTTAAATACTTTGGACTTAAATACTTAAGGAAAACTGGTAATGGAAGAAAACTTTTCTCTGAAGAAACAACATTCTGTTCATTTACTGTATTGATCTGTTTTTGTTTTGTTAAACATACACTGTACAGAGTGGCTTAAAGAAAACTACAAAGACATACACTGTAAGGCAAAGTAAAATATTAAACACACTACAGTAAATAATTATTTCAGCCACTTTTACTCTCATGCTTACTCTCATTTTTCCAGGTCTCTGAGGTAGTACACCATGATAAGCAGGGCACTATTGGAACATAATGGCCCTTCACCAGTGCCTGTCTGTCATGGAATGGACTGCTTTTATGTACAGATATATCACACTCAGAACACAAAGCAGTTCTTGGTCCACAGTCTGAGCACTGTATACTTGGCATTTTATTAATACAAAGCATGCATGTTTGGCTGGGCATTACTGCAAACGACTCTAGTTTAGCATTGAATAGCTGAGAACGCAGAGATTCCCAGCTTTCTTGTAGTGTGATGGATCTTTCGCTCCAGGAAGGCCTGTGCCTGCTCTGTCCCTCCCAGTTTCTCAGCAGTTCTCTTGCTCGGCTTAAAATATCCGTAAAATCATCTGCTTGTAAATACAAATACAAAAGGGTAAGAGGCACACTAAATTTAAAGGTGGGGCTGTATTTCTCTATGCATTTAGTAATTCAAATTCTCTGTTTTCATCATCTGCGAGTTTTACAGTTATAAGGTTTGGATTTTATGTAGCCCAGTGCCGTATCAAATTCCACTGAATTTGGTTTGGTGAGCAAGACAGAAAAAATCAAATTATGTAACAGTTGAACATAATTACAAAAAAATAAAAATAAAAGTTAAATAAATAAATAAATAAATGAATGGATGGATGAATGAATGAATAAATAATAAATATCACCATGTCTTTCTACTGCAAACTATTAGTAGATACATTATTGATGCATTTGGAATAAAAAATGTCTGTTTACCTGACAAATCTGCATTTTCTCCATCATTTGGAATGCAGTGTTCTGCTGTCTCTTCAGTCTCTGTAAGATTATATTGATTTATCATAAATATAAAGTAAGCTTATAAATGTTACAGTAGATTTTCAGCACCATTGACACATACTGATAACAATGTCATTGACATTATTAACATTGACACATACTGATAACAATGATAAAATCATGTTGCTGTGTCAGTCCCTTATGCAAGTGATTACATCAGGGAATCGAAAAAGAATAATTAAAATGGCAAATTCAACTTTCAAATTGATTGGGGTGTCCAACTTTGAAACTGAGGAATGGAACTGAGGAGCTCCCAGCTCCTTGGGACAAAACTGCTCTGAGGTAATAGGAGGCATCCGCCATTTTGCTAGCTCGTTACTCATGCATGCGCAGACACTTACCGAATTACATTTCTGCGCACATGACCGGCTTGATGTTATGAGTCAATTCAAGCGCATTTGCTATTTGATCATAATCGTCAATTCATTTACGCGATCATGTTGAGTCCACTGACCCTGCCAGCTTTAAGTGCTTCAGAGCATGCACGTATTGGTGCCATTCAAGGATTGTTTGAGTGCTTGCAGCCATGGAGAATAGATTCTACAGAAGACTTTGTGAGACTTGATCTTTGTTTCATTATAGCGCTTTAATTATGTAAATAATACTTGAAAATGTGTTATAAAACGCTATAATAGTTCTACAGAAGTTCCGTGGCTACCGCCACTTCATCATTAATATTCTAGCGCTTTATATCACCTATATATTTCAAGTGGTGATCCTCTATTCAACTAGCCTGCTGACGGGAAATATTCAACTTGAAATAGCTTTTCAAGTAAACCTCCAGCCCAACTTGTTACAAAAACCAGCACAGTAGATACTATTAGGGGGAAATAACATATTGGCAGTAGTAATGTTTTACAGGAACAACAAATAGACAAGATAAAAAAGTGTTTAGACTGAGCACTCACACATTCATCTTGACAACTAACCTTCGCCAGAGACGTCAAACTCGGGGTTCAGCCTCTTTTCTTTAGATTTTTTCTGACCTTTATACGTCCCTTTGTTATTTCCGAGTCCCGTGGCTGGATCGGTAGAAAATAAAAATCGAACCGGTTTCCTCTTTCGCTTTGATTTTACTTCTTGCCGATCAAGCAAGTTTCTGCCTTCTTTGAGAAGTTCTTCTACGGATTTCTTTCTTTTACCTACAAAAAAATAGACGAGGAGGTAAAAAAAAATCGCCAAAGGCTCCCATCGTTTACACATCTCCAAAAGAGCCTTTGATGATGGTCAGTAAAAGCTTAAACAGCGCTGAACTGCGTCCCACTTACCACGAGATTTGGGCGCCATATTGGATGTGTGATACCTAGACGCTGCGCCGAACGCTTTATAATTCACTTGTCCATGCGCATGACAATGAATTAATGACTATCATTAATTCAGTGGTCAAATAACATTTAAGGATAATCGTTAATTCATTCTCGAGACCGTGTTGAGACTGCGGAGGTCTGAGTACCTACTCGGTAGGCCGCGGAGGTCTGGGTACCTACTCGGTAGACTGCGGAGGTCTGGGTACCTACTCGGTAGACTGCGGAGGTCTGGGTACCTACTCGGTAGGCCGCGGAGGTCTGGGTACCTATTCGGTAGGCCGCGGAAGTCTGGGTACCTGATATTCGGATCTGGGTGCAGTCTACATACGTCTGTAGTTCATCTGTACACCGACTACATTTGGCTTTGGAATACGAAAAATGCTTACTTTGAGAAATACAGTAAAAAAATGGGTTATGTGAGGATGATCTAGTTTGTTTACACTAGGCAATTTATAGAAATGAGTAAACAAACGTGAGAAGAACTCCCGCTAGCCTTCGTATTGACTGGAAGCATTATGTGTGATTTCCTGGACCCCGATGATCCCCATCACCATTATGATATTCTTGTTTTATTTGTGTATTGCCCTTACCTGGAATATCCAGAGTGATCGAATTTGATCGAATTTATTAGCGAGATATGCTCTTCATCTTTATAAGTGGGAGGTACAATCTGGTATATTTTGTGCTCTTGCTACTAAGTTTGTTTACTACTATAATCACCGATTTTTATTTTAACACTGTGACGTCTTTTAGACAGAAAAGCTTTAGCGTTTGTGATATAAACAGTATTGTGTTTTCTCCAACATTCCTTTCTCATTCAATTATTTTCTATTTCAACTCAATCTGACAAGTCCTTTTGTCATTTGTATCTCTTGCAGTTAATAGTAACAATTTGAGCACCCTCTACATCTTATCAATTAAAACGCGCAAGAACAGGTGCTCTACATGTTTACTACATGTAAAGTTACACTACATGGGCGCCTAATGTATATCTTATCGGATTTCACGAAGCATTTGTGTTATTGATTTTTCAATTCGTGGCATGCGTCGCTGAGAATCCCCTCAAAGGCGCCCAAGTGTTTCGCTATAAGCGGCGAGTGAGAACTTGAAAGGCTGACAAAATGATGATAAGTGTAACTCTGCACCATCCATCAGCCAAGCCTCAATTTTCTCGTTATTGTAATGACATTTCATCATAATTTACCCAATTACCAATAGTTTGATTCAATTTGTCTTCTCTCTTGGACTAAATCCTTTTAGAAATAAGATACACAAGTATTATCCTAATTTTACAAGGTTTCAATTTCTCTGTCAATGCTTTCTTGTTTTTAATTTTGTTGTGGTATGCTGCTCTAGCCTTTTCTCCAATTTTCATTTAAGTTCTTTCCTGTAAACACCCAAACTAAAAGACTCGGTTTTCTTTAAAAAATCAAAGTTAGCAAATTTGTTTACCATGTCAGTCGATTTTAAAGAATTTCTAAAGAATTTTTAAAGAATTTCTATTTTCATTAGAGGGAGGTATTTGCACTAGGAAAGGGGGAAAAGGTGACAGGGTGGTTTACAAAACTCAGGCTTACAAAAAATAAATAAAACAAAAATAACAGATTAAAAACCTCACCAGTGTACAAGAATGAAAAAATAACCGAATTTATAGCGTTCAAAAGGTAACGTGGATAATGCTCAAGTGGAAGAATTGTTTTAGTTTTAAAGCCGTGTTGAAATTTGATTTTTTCTTCCTATTTTATTTGACTCAATGAAGGAAAAAAATGGTTAGATTTAATTTCAAACGTTAAATGTATTGTTCTTCCTTGAAGTATTATTGAAACTTGAGTTATTTTCATTGCCTCGCTTATTGAAAGTTTTATCTGTTTTATGTGTCGCTTCTGTTCTCTTCGTCTGACGGCCATCATTGTAAGCACCCTGTGTTTAAGCGGCTCTAACAAGCAAAGAAAACCCAATTTCTCTTATTGACACAAAATATCCAGTTCGTTTTAATCCAGAGTGAGATTATTCCTTTTATTTGAAGAGCATTTCAGCAAGGGTTCGTTAGCTAATTATTGGAAGAACTCCGCTAATAAGCCATCTTCTATCACACGTAATTAGCTGACTTTTATATGAATCTCCCGGCAACAAATGGGCTATTTAGCGAAGGTGCCTCTCGAGCGCGTTGGCTCGTGTCGCACATTAAACACATACCAATGGGCAGCGAGAGAGTTAACCAAATTAGGGGAAATCAGCGGGTTAGGGACGAGAAATTCTACCAAAAGTCATTAATCACAAATCAAGGGTTTACCCCCTGTAGCGTGTGATCAAGACAAAGAGTAGACGAATCTGCGCGGGCTGGCTAATCGCCATGATCTTGTGCGTCCACGCTCTATCTGTCCTGACAATCTCTAGTGGTAGCTACCTGCTTACAGCGCCAGTTTAAGATGCTTTTAGAAACATCACAATGTTAACTTTTTCTATTAAAAAACGCGTTGTAACTCAATAAACCGGCCTGACTACGCATGCGCATTAACGCCAGCCTTTGCACCTGCTTATTCTAATGGTCGTTCTCTCAATGGTCAGGGCTTCATCTGGCGTAATGGAATTCGCTTCACTTTTGAACTCCCAGAGAAAATTGCCTTTGTTAAAGATTTATCATACCCAGAAGTAATTTCCCTCAAGCTTTCACAGTAAACTCTTCTAAACAAAGGCCACAATAGAAGAAGTTAAGCCAACAATTTTAATCCATTTGTTAAAGAGTTGTACGTTTGCTAAAGCAATGTAGCGAGTTTTTGTTTTCAATAAAAAGAGTTCATCCATAAGAGATTCATACATATTCAGGTCTTTGCATAGTATTATGATTACTAGCGCCGTGAGTTGATTATGCCTAATCTGAGGTTCGTACGATAGCAACCGAAAGGACTGGCTTAACTAGTCGTTTTTCAAGGCATGTGTCGTGGATATGTAGTATCTAACGTGTATGGGTTGTGTTTTTTCGTCGAGCTGATGGTCGCGGGGCTAAGATAGTAATGGACTCTGCGCGTTTTTTTTTTGCGCGACGCGTGAAACGGCTGCCATTAGTGTCCTTACTCTGGTAATCATAAGAAGACATAACAATTAAGATAGATGGGAAAATTAAATAAGTCATTTGCTGTGGATTGGAGCTGAGGAGAGCCAGATGATGTCACCATAAACTAGGACCTGCCATCGTCGAGATCTCATTCGCGCCCTGCATTCCGATGCACAACAGCCAGCTCGCCCTACTCGACTAGAGAAGTAATACGCGTCTTACAAGGCACTCTTCACAAAGGCACGCTTCACATTCATCTTAAAATGGCGTAAGTCTCCGCCAACACTATTGATGATCGTTGTAAGACTAGATAAAGACCACTTTCATTTAATTTTTCAGGCCTTTTTTCTATTTTAATCATGGGTCCGTGTTTTTTGTTTCATAGAGAGACAGAGAGAACGGGTTCACCCGACGGGAATCCAAAGCAATTCAAGGACAATCGTGAGACTCTCGACTCCCGCGTTACTCATTATTTGAGCAGCCGAGATTCCTCCGAGTCTAGGCCGACTTCTCGTCGATCGCCTCCACCGCTCGTGTCGGTAGAGACGACAAGGAAAGATTCCTTAATTGGGCTTCAACGACTTGTGTACGGGACACCAATTTTCACCGCTTCGACGCGAGTGCTTCGCGAAGAGAACCAATCTGCTGAAGATGATGGGCTTGACGCGAAATCAGGTTAGTCTGGCTAAGTTATGAACAACTTATGAAAATAAAGTAGAATTCGGTACTCATTAGGGTCTGACAGGTGGGCTTGTCTCACGCGAGTCTGAATTCTACGACTCAAAAATAAAATTCTAGAACTCTAAGCGAGAATTTCGATGTTAAGTAATAGTTTATCTTATGTTTATTTTGCTTTTAGAGCTTATTGAATAAACAAGCATTTGTTTGTTCAGTTGCTTACTTTTAATTTTGGCTCATAATAAACGGTGCATTACAAATTTGTACTCATTTTATTGCCGGAAAAAAATGTTCTCATTAAGAGGTTAAATCTTAATAACCTCCTCGTAGGATTTCGATTTCTTTAAGGATGTCTGACTTTTCTAAAACGTATGCACCTTTGTGAAACAAGAACAGGATACAAAACGAGTTAATGACCACGCCAAGTACATCCTAAGTTCTGTAGCAAGCTCGTTTTCTTTAGCAAATCCTTCGTGAATCATTGATAACGTCTTTGTCGCGTTCTAATGACATTCACAGCACGCAATATGTGTTATTGCTATGTAGAAGCCAAACGGCGGGTGTTCACCGTGAAAAATAACCTGAAAACACCCGGAATACCACGTCAAACGCGAGACGAGGGACTGATTTAATTCTCTGCGCGTTTGCTAATTCATCGCGTTGCAGGAGAGCTCTGCACAGCGCGATTCGCTGGGGACAGATGACTGGTCAAGAACGCGATACACGTGCTCGGAGAGCTAGGGCGCATGTTTGTCTTTTACTTATACCGGCTTGTAAATATTATTATATCATCACCACCAACTCGATAAAACGGAATAAGCATACTAATTTTTGACACAAGAGCGGATTTACTTAAATTCTACACAAAATATCTGGCGTCAATTATTTGCGATCTCCCTGTCCAACCATAAACTGGCTTTTGGAACTCGGAGATTTGCGGTCTGTTCGTTAAAGATTAAGATACCGATGTTGATTACTTAAGTCCTCTGTTATCAGCTAGGTAGTTATTATTACTTTCAAAGGGCGTGGCGCCGTCGTTATAAAACCAAGTGCTGTGTGTTGTTAAATTTATTAACACGACGCGTTCGGTACTTGTGTTTGCGCTTAGAAAAGAAATAAATATAGGTACCATAAGAATGCTTGATTATTGTTATAGATGGCGATTGTTACTTGAGAGCCGAAAACTGCTGGGAAGACTTTTTCTGCAAGATTATAATGATAGGCCAGCATTGTCACGAGTGTAATACTGCCCTCTATTAAGAGAATGAAAAACGAGTTCTTTATTCTGTAATATGGGATGTGTACAACGATGGTTGCCTCATTTTAGGAGAAAAGAGAAATCTGTGCTGGTGCAATCTGTTAACACTATTTGCCCGTATCGGCCTAAAAAGGCGCCCCAATTAAACGCCTTTTTTATTAACTTTAGCACTGTTCATTTAAGGAAGCCTAATAGTCAGACTGGCCCTTGTTATCTTTTTTCCCAATATTGGATGACTAATTATGAGAGGAAATATTAAAATAAACACTTGAAATAAAGTCTTATGTTTTATTTACTAATTCCAATCGAAAATATCACAACAACTTCCCCAAATCAGCCGATGGAAATGGATGCTTTATCACACTTGGTACTTTGCTAGGATAACAAAATGGTGACTGACGCCCGCGCCAACCAATAAGGGTGCCCTTTTTATCACCTTTAACACGTCATTTAATTTTGAAGGTTCTCAGTCACCTACTTCTGGATTTTTCTTTTTTCCCTTTGATTCGAAATTCCATAATATGCGATTTCTATTTATGACTCGATATAAAAAGGAGTAGAACTTTGTTTTATTATGGTCGCATTGTAATCTTACAGTTTTTAGTACAACTGTAGTCTTTTTGAAGACTCTGCGCTAGCATTTCATGATAAAAGTTTTTCTGCCGCAAATACATTGATGGAACTAGATGTACATTATTTTAGTATTTTAGATTTTCAGTATTAAAATATACAAATACCCTTTAATCGCCTTGGTGAAACTATTCATTTTTCAATGCAAATACGGCTCTTTAATTACTAAAGCAAAAATAATATATGGTATTATGATGTACATTATACTCCGTTGATATAATGCATTTTTTTTGTTAAGATGAGAAAATGGCGGATGACGGAGACGATTTAAGGGAAATTTCTTCATAGTTGGGAGTGTGGAACGGTCCAGGGTTAGGGGGGGACGGGTGGGGGTTAAATTTTGAGCTAATGATCTCTTGCGAACATCCTTTAATGAGGTGTATCTTTAGTCCACAGGATGACGCGGTCGCCACTTATAGAGCATGCACACAGACGTGTACCCAGCCCTAGGCCCAAACGAAGCCGAACGTCTTTCACGCCTGCGCAGCTAGACCGCCTGGAGGACGAGTTCCGGGTTGACATGTATGTGGTGGGACTTAAAAGAATGAAACTAGCTAACGACTTGAACCTGAGTGAGCGACAAGTCAAAGTGTGGTTCCAAAATCGACGAATGAAGTACAAGCGAGAGAGAGCGAAAGGGCGCTCATCTATGGACTCTAAATAATAGATGCAAATGAAGTACAAGCGAGAGAGAGCCTTAGTGCGCGCACCTATGCACTCTTAAATGATAGATGCGAATGATGTACGAGCGAGAGATTGGTGCGCGCACCTATGCACTCTTAAATGATAGATGCGAATGATGTACGAGCGAGAGATTGGTGCGCACACCAATGGCCTCAAAGCTATTGGAATATGAGTGAACAAAGCCTGGTCTCTGACATCCTCGGGAATCAAGGGATTCTTTTGTCTTACTGTTTTACTAGCAAAACCCCTGGGTTACCGAAATTGGTCTCCCGTATGTATAGTTACTAAAATAATCCTTACTTCAAGAACGCGTAATTGTCAACATTCAGTGTTTGTATGGAAAAAAAGGTAGCTTTACTGCTTATAATTCAACAAAAGAAGAAAGGCATCCTTCTCTAACCTATAAACAAGCGATATAAGTATAATATATAGTAATTATTTCTCTACCCATTTTTTAAAAATAAATTCACATGGCTGTGAAAGCTTTCGTTGGGTGTAGCCTATAACTGGGCCCACAGAGGAAAATATTGCCAACTCGGCCAGTCTAGCATATTCGTCTAATAATGCACACTCACTTAACCCCTTCATCTGTTAACGTTTTAATGTGCCCGTCTCTGTTATCCAGTTCTAGACCATTCTCCTCCCAGCATTCGCCCCATTCACCAGCATCTCGTCCTCGTTTCTCGCCTGCCTTTGCACCTTCCAAGTACGTTTGCCTGCTTGACTCGTTGCTTGCTTGGCTCGTTACTCACTTGACTCGTTACCTACTTGACTCGTTGCCTGCTTGACTCGTTGCTCACTTGACTCGTTGTTCTCTTGACTTGTTGATTCGTTGCCTGCTTGACTCGTTACTCACTTGACTCGTTACCTACTTGACTCGTTGCCTGCTTGACTCTTTGCTCGCTTGACTCGTTGTTCACTTGGCTCGTAGCCTACTTGACTCGTTGTTCGTACGAAGCACACGCTTCTTGACTTGTCCGAACTTTCGCGGGTTGTTCACGGTTTGTTGGACTTTGATCACGTAAAACGCACGTGACTTAATTCCAGCGCCGAAAGGGTTAATCTGTGATAAACCCCTGTCGCAATTTGTAATAACCAATGCTGTCACAATTTGTAATAAGCCCACGTCGCGAATTGTAATAACTTATGAAACAGGAGATGCTTGCGAGGGGCTGTGAATAAGCATAATTGATAATATTTGCATAATCTTTGATATTTTTCTTGGATGATTTTTGTTAGGGCCCGTTTGCACTATGTGCAGATTGTCTATTATGTGTTTGACAAAATTTGGGAGATCGTAAAATTTTGTCAACACGGAATGTGGTTATCGCGTTTGAACTACCAACCGTTGTTCGTTTGACACTCAAATCATTAGGGAGTAGTTTGATCGCACGTATTTTGGATGTCGCCATTAGATATTTTAGGGGTAGGGTTCACATTTTATTGCTTGCACGATTTGTTTTTCACACGGAGCAGCTGTGTTAGATTTTTTAGACTAATGTTGTTTTCGTTACTTTACTTTATAATTTTCATTGTTTTAAATCGTTCATCCGATTTTTTGTGGGTATTTATTAGTTATTACAAATTGCGACAGCTTTGATTATTACAAATTGCGTCAAGTTTATTACACATTGCGACGGTAATTACAAATTACGGCAAGTTTATTACAAATTGCGGCAGGTATTACAAATTGCGACTCTACACACGTTGCCTTGTTGATTCGTTGCCTGCTTGACTCGTTGCTTTTTTGACTCGTTGCCTACTTGACTCGTTGCTTGCTTGCCTTTTTACCTGCATGACTTGTTGCCTACTTGACTCGTTGCTTGCTTGACTTGTTGCCTGCATGACTCGTTGCTTACTTGACTCATTGCCTTAATGACTCGTTTCCTGCTTGACCCGTTGCCTTCTTGAATCGTTGCCTAAATGACTCGTTGCTTACTTGACCCGTTGGGTATCCAGTCAATTCGTCCACAAACCGATTCGTCCACAAGTTGAGTACACACGTCCACAAGTTGAGTCAATTCGTCCACAAAAATATATTCAATTCGTCCACACATAGTTTTAACAAAAAATTAGTCTGGTAGCATAAGTGTTTCATAGAAAAACGTTTAACTGAAAAGAGAGTATTTTTAGAACTTCAGATTTACAGTTATTCGGAACACCAATTTGACATAAAACATTGCATTAAAACGAACCCTTACGAACCCCTACGAAATTTTGCTGACTCAACTTGTGGACGAGTTGGTTGTGGACGAATCGGTTGCCTGTATGACTCGTTGCTCACTTGACTCGTTTCTTGCTTGACCCGTTGCCTGTTTGACTCATTGTCTGCCTGAATAGGTCCACGGCTATATCTGACTCCTTGCCTGCTACTAAATATTGTGTACAGTGTAAAGATCTTGAATAAAGAATGAATAGCATGCTTGGTAAGCTCATATATTTTTCAATATTTTTTAATTCATATTTACAAACGTTTCGATACTTTATCAATCCATATAAATATTTACGTAGGATGAAGTTGAGCCTGCTAGTTCAGGAACGGGCGACTTGGAAAGGTCAAGATTAAAGCCGCATTGTCACCAGTTTACTTCCGGTCGATTACGTAAGAATCTCCGATGATTTTTAACGGAAAACACGAAAACTATTTCAAAATATAGAAAGCAGTGTGTCTATTGGAAGTTTCTCTGAGGATGTGACTGCTAATTTAGAGTGATGGCCTGTTTAATATCTCGGATTCGAATAGATTCTTTTGTCTTTTAACGGTTGAGGTTTCCGTCGGACCTCCGGAAGTAAACTGGTGACAATGCGGCTTTAAGTATATCTTGTATCGAGCTGTCGTTCATGACCAAGCTTTTGTAAGATTATAAGGCTTCGGGCGAACGCCGTTCTTTTCATTATCGTCCTAAATGCAGATAACAGAACAATCGAATTGGTTCATTTGCTCGCATTTGTATTTGGGACAGTACATGAAAAGAACGGCGTTAACCAACCCAAAGAACAATACCTTCAGGTTGCCCGTCCCTAGATTCAGATGATATTAATCCAGATCCCCTTAGTCTTTCACAGTCTTTCACACATCTTTTCAGTCTATGCGCTTTTTGAAAAAGCATTCACAAGAACGGTTTGTTCGATAATACATCTTATGTATCAAACTACTACTTAAGATCTGCTCTTTACATATTTGTATGTTTGTTTGTGTTTCTGTATGGTATGATTTTTTTATTCTTTGCTCGAGTCACGTGAAGTCTATCCGCGGTCTGTACTGCAGGCTCAAAATGCTTCCTTCCTGGAAAAAGACAAGGAATGGTGTCACGTGAGAGCAAATTCTCGCTTCTTAGAAACAAGTGTCACGCAAACATTTCCTTCTTGAAAAAAAAAATAAAATAATGGGAGGGGTGGTGGTGTGGGCGATTTTTTTTTTCGGAAGCCTCAAGTTTGCACATATTTTTTTCTTACAAAGCTACACAAAGCACCTGTGGGGGTAATATCGGCCTGTATATTTTTTCTTCTATATTTTGTTTCCTTGCGCGAGTTTTTAGTTTTTGCTTTTCGACCCCCTCCCTCCCTCCCTCCCTCCCTCCCTCCCTCCCTCCCTCCCTCCCTCCCTCCCTCCCTCCCTCCCTCCCTCCCTCCCTCCCTCCCTCCCTCCCTCCCTCCCTCCCTCCCTCCCTCCCTCCCTCCCTCCCTCCCTCCCTCCCTCCCTCCCTCCCTCCCTCCCTCCCTCCCTCCCTCCCTCCCTCCCTCCCTCCCTCCCTCCCTCCCTCCCTCCCTCCCTCCCTCCCTCCCTCCCTCCCTCCCTCCCTCCCTCCCTCCCTCCCTCCCTCCCTCCCTCCCTCCCACCCACCCACCCACCCACTCCCTATCCCTTTCCTACAGGACCGTCCCTAATTACCTTAACCCGCCATCTTGTCATGTAGACGAACTCCAGGGTGTGGTCCTTCCCCATGATCTCACCATTACACATCACCTCCACCTGAAAAAGCAACACAATAAACAACAAAAAATAAACAATAGAAGATCTGCAGAGATTGAATAAGAATCCCATGTGACGAGAGTCACAGCAGGAGATTCTCCCTTATTATTATATAGATAATATGATAAAATGTTATCATTTTATACTTTATTATATATTGTTATGAGGTGACGGATATCGTGGTGAATAGTAGTTCATTCCACGGAATGGTATGGAAAATTTGTTATCTATTATTATATAGTTTTTAAAGATAATATTAGATATTATCATATATTGTTATCTTTATATAAATATTAGATATATTGTTACTTGTATGTTGTTTTCTCATTCCCACGTGTAAGCTATCAACATGAATAAGATTGTCTGATTGTAATAATACGTAATAATACTAAATTATAAATAATTCCTAAGAAAACGTCCCTACTAGCCTTGGTGCTTAGTTTTCGGTACCAAAGCTTACATTACTCCATAGAATTTTAAAGCAGGGGTACCTGGTCAGCGGTTTTCAAGCTCAGCTTCAGCTTAAGATATTTCTTGACATGCGCAATGGTCATGCGCGATGAGCATTTGATAAACTTCCGGTTTAGTTGCTTTACGTTCTCTTCCGTGCTTGAGTCGCTGATGAAACAAATATATAACTAATGATTTATTTGGCTAGGGCTTCAAACAAATGAAAAGCCCTTTTGTACAAAGTGGTCTATTGGGGTCCCTATGGAGAATCCCGCATCTCACCCGCAGCATTCGAGGCACACGCCAATCTGCGGGTCGCTCCTGTGAAAGTCATCTTTCACGGGTTTCCTGTGCAAGGCACTGGTGTCGCCCTCGGTTTTAATGACCTTACATGGCGGCGATAGCGAATCTCTCCCTGTTAAAACATGATCACACAAGTATAAAGAAAATACAAGTAAAATTTATTTTATTGACATGATAACGACTGGGTAACTTTTTTAGAAAATTTTAAATTCAAGACCACAGCATCATAATGACTTAATAGACGCTGGAAAAAGCATGTAGCCAATACAATTCTATTTTGAGGAGGGGGTCATTTCAGAAGGGAAATGGGAGGTGCCATTATTTTTTTAAAGTGCGCCGTCTATACCTTTTGCTTCCTCGCCATCTGCACTCGGATTCGTTCGCTTTTTCGGACAACTTTCGTAAAATTCTTTCGTCCTTCTGATCTCGTCTGAAAAATTACGACAATATGGTAATGTTATTGACATGCGACTGCTGTCATGGCAACGGTAAATAGGAGAAGAAAAGCGAGTCAATCGCACACGTGCGTTACCATGGCATCCTCACAGGCGCGTGGTCAGAATTTGCCTTGTAAGGCGGGAAGAAAGTTACGCAGACAGATCTTTTATCTGAGATTAGACGGTCATCCGGGGGGTTGGGGCTAGGGGGTTGCCCTGCCCACTGTTAGGATGGCGTAGCGATTCGTTACCACTCCGCGACGCGATTAGTGGACATGGTTGATATAGTGTTACCTTCTTGTAGTCCGGGTACTAGTTTGTAGATTATGTCTTCCAGCGTCTTGTCTGATCTATACAGGGCAGAAGACGCGAGTAAAAAAACTATCATGGAATGGTTACGTGCATTATCGATCACGCAAACGCCACTTGCGATCACGCATACTCGATCTCTCACGATCACGTAAACGGCTCTCACGATCACGCACACGTCTATCACGATCTCGTACACGCCTTTCACGATCACGTACACGCCTTTCACGATCACGCCTCTAACGATTACGTAAACGCCTCTCACGATTTCGTACACGCCTTTCACGATTATGCACACGCCTCTCACCATCACGCACACCCCTCAAGATCACGCACACGCCTCTCACGATCACGCCTCTCACGATCACGCCTCTCACCATCACGCACACGCCTCTCAAGATCACGCACACGCCTCTCACGATCACGCACATGCCTTTCACCATCACGCACACACCTCTCACCATCACGCAAAAGCCTCTCATTATCACGCCTCTCACCATCACGTACATGGCTCTCACGATCACGTACACGCCTCTAAAGATCACGCACACGCCTCTAAAGATCACGCACACGCCTCTAAAGATCACGCCTCTCACGATCAAGCACACACCTCTCATGGTAATGTACACACGTTTTACGGTCACACCATCACGATCACGCAAATTACTTGTCATGGTTACCTCGCGGTTAGGCATATCTCGGCATTTCTCTTACGATAATGAACGTGGCCGTGAATGCTCGTTCTCGTAATGTATTGCTCTGTTATCGTCACGCTCTTACCACGGTCACGACTTCTCTCGTCGCCACCTTATCACGGTGACGCTAAGTTTTGTCATGTAACGCTTAACTAACGATAACGTCACGTCATGTCACGAACCTCAGCATTTCGAGAGGATTTGTCTCGTGGATAAGAATGTTGCACGTTGGACACAGGTTGACCTCGCCGTCTTGAAACCTCAGGATGATGCAACTTCGGCAAACTAAAAAAAATATATATATATAAATAAGTAAACAGAAAAAAAAAAAACAAATAAAAAAAGCAAAAGAACACAAGATAAGGCTGGGATGGGACGTGTTAAAACATTGACTTTGGATTGGTTAATTATTCTATAAATGAACAAACTACTCAAGTGTGTTCTTTTCCTGACTAGATTGAAAGCCGTACTTATCCTGATTAATTTACGAGTGAGGCCGCCGCCAAAACAAGATAAGAAACAACGAATGCCCGAAAGGGCAGGGGGCCAGGTCGACTTGATAGGGATGCTCGTCGTATTTTTTAGGGGTCGAAATTGGGCCTCAGGTATTTTTAGGGGGGGGTATCCGAGAAAAGAAAGAGGCTTTTCTCTTAGAAATGGTATTTTTAAGGCTCCTGAGGTATTGTTTAGGGTAGCAATTTTTGGTGGTGCGGGTATTTTTTAGGGGTATTTTTCAAATTTCCGACGAGCATCCCTATCATTTTTACAGTGTTTTGTCTAGCCTGTATTTTTGTTTTGTCTAACGGTTATTTTTTGTCCGGCTAAATCCTATTAAAACCTAGAAATCCTCTCCAAATTCGCTAAAATTTGCTTGTTATGCATGTGGAGAGCTTTTGGCGGCGCGCCAATTTTTAACTCGTGAATTCCTTGTAAAGCTCGTGCGAGTTATTGTTGGACTTCTGTGTCACTCGATCGATAATCCGTAAATGTTTTGTGGTCTTTCTGTTCTCTTTCTCAAAACAGCAATACTCGGATCACCGAGTAGGTGAAAGTAGGCAAAAAAAATAAGGAAAATGCTAGAAGTTTTTTTCTCTTTCTCTTTGTTTTAGCACGTAACTTGCCAATTCGCGTCTCTGGGTTTTCGCGTTATTCGTTTGAATTTATGCTAAAAACGCGAGTAGCCGAAACTGCGACAAAGGAAACCAAGTATCACGAGGGAAAAAACCTTTGTTAGCAGAGTGAGAAGAGAAAGTCTGTGTTGGCAGGGTGAAAGGAATTGGTAGATTTTCGCATCGAAATATCCCAATTAAAACTTAAATCGTATTAATTTTAGTCATTATCAATTTAGCAAACACACGGTTATCCCAATGATTTGGTCATCTGTTTTTTTTCTGCAGTGCCCTGGGTTCGGTTTTAGGGTTCGGCTTGATCTCCACTGTTTCCATAGAGCTTATTGACGTTCTGTTAGAATGAGCACGGCAGAGACGAGATGAGTGGTTATCTAAGTGTATTTGACATCAGTCCTCAGGGCCTCGTTAGTGCAATCGCCCCAGGCAAAATATCGCTTTACTAGCAAGATTTCGTATGAAACTTTTAAGTTTATTAAATAAACACATTATTATCCGATACTATACAAGGAAATCGAATCATCCAGGTTTATTTTTCATTGTAACGCTAAATGTGCCAAACGGCACAAACATTGTGATTTCGAACTGACCTCCCCCCAAAAAATCGAGAAATGAAAAATGAAAAAAAAATGTTGAATTTTTATGCAAAAATTACCACCTTATATTGATGTCAGTCCATAAACACGACCTT
Source organism: Nematostella vectensis (assembly GCF_932526225.1). Taxonomy (NCBI): domain Eukaryota; kingdom Metazoa; phylum Cnidaria; class Anthozoa; order Actiniaria; family Edwardsiidae; genus Nematostella; species Nematostella vectensis. The sequence goes on from NC_064039.1 coordinate 8,900,302, forward strand.
GCTTAGTGCTCAGGTATACCAGTCCATAAACATTCTTCACTTAGTAGTAATGGCGTGAAGAGGTATACCAGCCCATAAACTTTCTTCACTCAGTAGTAATGGCGTGAAGAGGTATACCAGCCCATAAACTTTCTTCACTCAGTAGTAATGGCGTGAAGAGGTATACCAGCCCATAAACTTTCTTCACTCAGTATAGTAATGGCGTGCCGTGGTATACCAGTATATAAATTTCATTCGTTCTGTGTAGTAATGGAATGCCTGATTATTTCTCTCTCGCTTAGACTAGTATTATGGCGTGCAGTGATATATAGGCCATAAACACGAGTTGCGAGGAGTGATGTAATCCTAATCCGCGGTGACGTTGACACGCTACGGAAGTATTGACATGCCGTATTTACACTCGTACTTAACAGCTGTCAAGCCACGCACTGTGGCCGAATTCACGCTTATATCAAACTAGATCAAACGTGAGAAGCAGAGACAGATTGTAGCTTATACCTCCCGAGCGATCCGTACGCATAATCCGAGTTTAACGTTTAAAGATGCTACAGATCTGGTTTTTAATAGCGCGTGTTTTCATTGGTTTCTATGCGTGAGGTCTGGTTATATCGTTTTGTGTGACCCAACGGGATTCGTTTAAGTTCTCCTAGTAACGTCAGCAAATTTAGAATTAAATTTACTCGCACTGTGTAAAGAGAAATGGCAATGTTTAATAAATCAGGCCGCAATCGCGAAAATTTCCCCTGGTAATATATTCTGAAAGACATTTTCGGAGTGTTAAATTTCTCAATTGTCACTGTAATTGCTTTTAATCATATCCAACTGTTGTATCTAATAACATTACTTCCAAAAGCGTCAAAAGTGTTCCTGCTTATGAATTATTCGATGGCAAGGAAAACAGGACAGACATGTGTTCCTAATATTCCCGGGAAAATAATCGTCAAGGAACACGTTGAAATATCATTATTGTTAAACTCTTCCTTAGAAGCCGAATTATTTAAATGATCGATGGAGCTTGAATCGCTTGATGATGATAAAATTATAATGGTGATATGAATAGTGCGCAATGAACGCTAGGAGCAGCTGCTCGGTGGCTGCTACATGTGTAATACACTCACCTTTAGTACAGCCTGCACCACATATGAAGAGACCTAACCTAAGGACTTACATGTATGTAGACACTCTGTGATCGTCGTGGGCTTTATGAGATATCCTCTGCAAAGACCGCAAGTAATATGCGGATTTAATTCACGGAGCTGCAGCTTTCTTTCCCGGTTTGACTAGGACATTACACAAACCAAATATTAAATTGGGATCAAACAAGAACCCTTATGAAATGTCGAAGCGCTTTTTCGCTTTCGACTTCTTGTCTCTGTTAAGATGATTTGTAGCGTTAAATGTTCAAACTGTAATTTTGTGTAATGACTTGGTATTATTCCTTGTGCTAGCTAAACAGTCAACCTGTTTACTACAATTTCAAGAAGTAAAAAAGTCGTCTTTGATTAACTCCATTGCTAGGCAAAGAGACTCGACACTTCTCTAGAGAAGAAATAACAGCACTGTTTATTATTCCTTGTGTTGGTGAAGAAAGCGATAAGCTAGGTCACAAAACCGTTCATTTTGTGTAGTGTTGGTTAAAGTCGACTAGGAGATGTTGGGAAACACGTCACTGGGAAATCAATTATGATTATCTATTGCTGTTTCATAAATCTGATATATTAGTGTTAGATCCAGTTCGGGTTTCGAGTTTAGCTGATATCAGCGTTGATAACAGTTCTCTATGCGCGCTGTGTTTCTCGTATGGGAGGCTTAAGTGCACCCTTCACTTCCATCTTAGTTTCCTCAGCTGGTCAATTTCCATTTTCCCAATTCCAATAGGATAATGGACTCTTAAAAGACCTCCAAATGATTTCCTTTTCAATGTTCATAACCTTACTAGCTTGTTAGGGTAAAGAAGCGACAATTTATCTCGCTTTCGTGCCCGTTGGGATCGTGTGAATGGCGATGACGGTTATACTCACATACCTGAAGAATTGCCATCATGTATCCAAGCACTTGGCGGCTGATTTGCTCTGCTGTTCGCCTCACAACACGCACCACTAGACTGGTTATCTATGACCCGCGGTTAACTTTATTAGCGCAAGGCCCCGGATTCTATTCTTTGGGCTTATTGGTCGACGGCGCTGGTATGTTATGAACAGATATGTCGCCGGATATGTGGCGATTAGCGCAAAGCACCCCTTAACCTGCTCTTATGGTGTTTAGACTGTCTTGCTAACCGCAGACAGGCCAGAGAACAAACTAACACTGTACAAACCAACGCGCTAACTAAATTCCACTCTAGTGGAACCAGTATTTTCCAGTCGAGGTTCTGATCTTTTTGGTTTTCTTTATTCGTTGTCATGAATATTTCATTTGTTATAGGGCAGGTGGACGTTGTGAAAATCAGAATTAAACCTGAAACCCCAAGTCCAAGTCTTCACTCGAGTCTTTGTCAAGAACGAAAGGCATTTTCCTAGGGCCAAGTTCAGGAAAATTGTGACTTTGAATAAATGATGCCGGTTGATATTGTCAATATTTAGCAAACTATAATGAATAGTGCATAGCGAATAGCACAACTTCCCCTTTCTGCACCTGCCGCATTCTCTAATTACACTGTTTGTAGAATAAAAACGTTACTTTCGCATAATTACAGAAGCTATGCAAACTAATTTAAACGTATAATACCAAAGTTTTTATAAAAGCAATACTCAAGATAAGATAAGCCATGGTGTTTTGATATATGAAAACTTTGACTAGGTATCCACGAAATGTTTCTGGTAACGCGAAAACATATCTTCTTGTTCTTAGAAAAAGTTTTATAAAACACACATTAGTGCTTAAAATAGACTAATTAAAGTTTTTGTTATTTGGTGTGAATAACTATTAAGCGACTGACACATTTGTTTTTTGTAGATCTCAAGATTTATGACATTTGTGAGTGTCACTGAATGATAAAAAAGCCCATTGAAAAGTTTTTAACCATAAAAGCATTTGCATTTGAAAGTAATATTAAGTGATATAATTTTACTTTCTGGCTAACTATTTAGTCAACTTGAACCTGTCTAAAAAAAAATCTTCTGCGTACCTTTGTTCGATTTGGCCTCTTTCTCTAAGTTCTAAGAAAAGGACACGAAAACGTGAGATGCTGTTTGCTCAAGTAGAGACATAAACTCAGGTTAGTGTAGTCTAGTATAATAAAAGGAGAACTCAGTCAGTATTATTTCTATATTAGACTCTCCTTTCCTTTTAACGAACAAAATACCAAACATTCAAAAACATAGCTTCATACAACCAAGGGTCAGTAAAGTACAAGAGAATTTCGATAGATCGGAGCCGTTTTCCTAATAAATTACTCAGGTGTTTCATTTTACCAAAGATGAGAAAAAAAAGTCGTTCAAATAGACATTTTCTATAGATCGGATGCATTTTTCTAATAAATGACTCCATGACTTAATGCCGGCTAATTGAGCCTCTATGCGAAGACGACATTAGACCTGGATGACTAACAGTGCGTGCAATAGATGCAACTTCGTATATCAATGGAACGTCTATCTTGTAGTGTAATGCATGACGGATAATAGAGCTCTTATCGGGAGCAATTTTTATTAGGATTTAGGTATGACTAGAAGTGCGAGCAATTGGTTCATGAGCAATTTGTCTTCATGTTGCGGGGTGTTGGAAGATGTTGAATGATGTAGTGTGGTTTCGTCATGTGTTGTTTGTTTTGTCTATCTGTTAATGACAGTAAACACTATTGTTAAAAACTCCTTTATTTATACTCTGATATTTACAACATATATACAATAAACACTTTGCTAGAATTCTAATATGTACAATATCGTATCATTTGGTGGTGGTTTGTATTTGATATTTGGAAACTTTGTTTCCTACGTTTAAGAACAACGCAACGACGATACACTAGGACCATTAAATGGAATTTTCAACAGGTGGTACCATTTAGTGACAACATTTGGTTATCAAAAATAAAATCTGAAACTTTTAACGATTTGCTATGCAATATACAAATGCCATAGGTCTGTTTATCGTCTGTGTTCGGTTGCCACTAGGTGCGCGAATGTTACTGTTTTGACGAGTAAGAAAAAATAACAAAATGCTGATTGGATTTAAATATGCGCGCGGTTAAAATACGCGTAATTGTGGATTTAAATATGCGCGCGGTTAAAATACGCGTAATTGTGCCTCCATTTCGCGTTCTAGAGTTTGTGACAGGCGAGACAACAGCAGTAATTCTTGGAATTCCTTGGGAACTTGTATCCATTTAAGAGAAGTCTAGCTTTGGCCGATATTGAAGAGTGAGGATGGAATGATCCTGTAGAGTAAATGAGACAAATTGGCTCCTCGATTTTATCGAGAAAGAAAGACTACCCATGAGGCCTATCGGTGCACGTACCTCGTAAACGTTTACCTATCCAGGCCTAGCTCATGTCATTGAGCGAGATGACGTATATAAGTCGTTATGGTTGCTAAGGTTACGTTATGGTTGCTAAGGCCCCTCACGTATCGGCTAGATGATTTACAAACTGTTGTTACTCAAAACTAGAGAACGAACCACAACAACCACATGTCCAATGATTTCCCAAAAGTCCTATAATTTTGCAGCATATATCCAGTTTACAAGGATTCCATGCTAGAAAACATAGTTAAAAACCTAACCGATGACATCATCGATTCACCATGACAACAAGGAGACGTCATATTGCTTGTAGTAAATGGGAACACATAAAAAGGCAAATTCATTGCTAGCTTGTTGGAAAGAAAGATGTTCGATGTGTTCTAAGGGAGGGGAGGGGGGGGGGGGTGAAGTGAGGACAATAATCATTGTTACCTTTGCCTTAACCCGCCATCTTGTCATGTAGACGAACTCGAGTGTGTGGTCCTTTCCCATGATCTCACCGTTACACATCACCTCCACCTGAAAAAAAAAACGGCGGAAAATCAGATTTAAATACTCAGTTACCTCATTTACTAGCACTGCAAAGCAGGTTGTTGTATCTGCACTTAACCTACACATGGTTTATAACTGGTCTGTCTTGATCTATATCAGGTCTGTATCTGGTCTGTATCTGGTCTGTATCTAGTCTGTACCTGGTCTGTACCTGGTCTGTACCTGGTCTGTATCTGGTCTGTACCTGGTCTGTACCTGGTCTGTATCTGGTCTGTACCTGGTCTGTACCTGGTCTGTATACGGTCTGTATCTGGTCTGTACCTGGTCTGTATCTGGTCTGTACCTGATCTGTATCTGGTCTGTACCTGGTCTGTATCTAGTCTGTACCTGGTCTGTACCTGGTCTGTACCTGGTCTGTATCTAGTCTGTACCTGGTCTGTATCTAGTCTGTACCTGGTCTGTATCTAGTCTGTACCTGGTCTGTATACGGTCTGTATCTAGTCTGTACCTGGTCTGTATCTAGTCTGTACCTGGTCTGTATCTGGTCTGTATCTGGTCTGTACCTGGTCTGTACCTGGTCTGTACCTGGTCTGTATCTGGTCTGTATCTGGTCTGTATACGGTCTGTATCTGGTCTGTACCTGGTGTGTATCTGGTCTGTACCTGATCTGTATCTGGTCTGTACCTGGTCTGTATCTAGTCTGTACCTGGTCTGTATCTAGTCTGTACCTGGTCTGTATCTAGTCTGTACCTGGTCTTGTACCTGGTCTGTATCTGGTCTTGTACCTGGTCTGTATCTGGTCTTGTACCTGGTCTGTATACGGTCTGTACCTGGTCTGTATCTGGTCTTGTACCTGGTCTGTATACGGTCTGTATCTGGTCTAAACCTGGTCTGTACCTGGTCTGTATCTAGTCTGTACCTGGTCTGTATCTGGTCTGTACCTGGTCTGTACCTGGTCTGTACCTGGTCTGTACCTGGTCTGTACCTGGTCTGTACCTGGTCTGTACCTTGTCTGTACCTTGTCTGTACCTGGTCTGTACCTGGTCTGTACCTGGTCTGTACCTTGTCTGTACCTGGTCTGTACCTTGTCTGTACCTGGTCTGTTTTTGTCTGTACCTGGTCTGTATCTGGTATGTACCTGGTCTGTACCTGGTCTGTACCTGGTCTGTACCTGGTCTGTATCTGGTCTGTACCTGGCTGTATACGGTCTGTATCTGGTCTGTACCTTGTCTGTACCTGGTCTGTTTTTGTCTGTACCTGATCTGTATCTGGTATGTACCTGGTCTGTATCTTGTCTGTACCTGGTCTGTATACGGTCTGTACCTGGTCTGTATCTTGTCTGCACCTGGTCTGTACCTGGTCTGTATCTGGTCTGTACCTTGTCTGTATCTGGTCTGTATCTGGTCTTACTTGCTCTATTAATGATAGTAGGTGCTCTGTCCCCGGATTAAGCCGTGCATAGTCTGTCTAGTTTAGTCTATAGATATCTAGTCTGTGAATGTGATAACCGCACCTGATCTGTTGCACTTAGGTTTAATTTCAGCTTGAGGTACTTCTTGACGTGTCCTATGGTCATACGAGAGGAGCACCGTATGTATCTTCGCACCAATTCCCTCACGGGCGAGTCTTTCTCAGTCTCAACACTGAAACAAGTGTCCACACTGTAAACGCAAGGGCCTTACGTACCGTAAAAAAAAAAAAAACAGTGTGCGGGCGCAGCAACAGGGCGCTTATAGGATCAATCACGCCGCCATTTTATGCTCCCCCTATATGTCGAGTCACAAAGCATCCATCCCCATCGGCCAAGTCAAGCGAGTAGCCAAAATAATTTCAATCGAATATCGTCAATAATGTATCAGACCTCTTTGTAGATTGTTATATTGAAGTTTTCTTGCGAATAAATCATTGTATTTTCAGTATAAAAAAAAAACAATAAGTTGATCGACATTCGATATTTTCACCAATTCTTACTATGTACTCCACCTCTCATTGACCAGTCCCACCATATTTCTCCCCGTCTCTCACCATATACTTGCCAATTCACAGTTTTAGTTGACCTACCCAATTTTAAGATAATTCAGGCACACGTTTATTTGAGGGTCGTCTCTGTGGTAATTTTCCTTTCCTTCCTTGATGTCCTTGCCTATGCGACTTCGCTTCCTCGGTGGCTCTTCACCGTTTTCTGAAACAAGTTAGAAAATAAACAAAACTAACAACAGTAACTTTTCGTTGACGTCTAAGTGGTTGCTGATGCGTGCACGCGTTGTTTATTGCTTTGCGCATTTAATGTCGAATACCTTGTATCGCGACCCGCGTTTTCAAAACACATTTTTTTTGGTTTTCTGTTCCGTCAGTAAAACCATTCTGAGCCAATAAGAGTCTCGCTTTGTGCACTTCCCTGGCTTTCCTCGCTTTCCTCTGGACAAAAACCAGACAGTGTCGCGACAGAAAGCAAGGCAACTGCAAAAGGAATAATTTTACTGGGGGAACAGAAAATCCAAAAAGACAAAAACAAATCGATGCCTTGAAAATGTGGCGTCGCGATACAACGGATTCGACAGTAATACAATTTAGGCCGAAGTTAAAACCGAGATCCCCTGGAAGGCAATCATGATCCAGCACGCTCCGCGGTCTCGTCTCGATGACCCGACGTACAAACGGAGACTGCCGCAAAATACGGGGCCATATTATGCGCTACCTGGTGATGGTCGTAGTCTGCGTAGCCATGGAAACCCCGCGTGCGCAGCACTGCGTTGGGGGCGTTGATGAGTGCTATAAAAGTCTCCCCAGAATCAGTTTCAAAAGCACCATCAAGGAATTATTGATCTCTTCGTACTAAATCGAGATTACTATTTGCTCTTGTGTTTTTGTTTATGTGTTTGCCAATTTGCTTGTATTGTGTTATTAGTTTGCTCTGTCTTTTCGATCTGTGTCTTGCGGTAATACCCCTATTAACAAGTCTTGCGCTACCTAGCCTAGATTAGCTCTCAAAGTTATTTCTAGGTAGCGCTATGCCTTATGCAAGTTCCGTATCTCTGTATTTTTAACTTACTGTACTCCTGAATGACATAATAAACTTCTATGTTGTTGTTGTTGGGGGACCCCACCTACTGACATAGAACTTAATGCCAGCCCGCCGTTAGTCGATGGGTTTATTGTCATAATTTCGCTGGCGCCTGTGTGTAGTTTGATGACGTCCCCGTGTTGTTTATTGGTATGCGCGTAATGCTTGATTAAGTGCGTGTGTTATTTGTTGACGTCTCCGTATTGTTTACTGACGTATCCGTGTTGTTTACTGACGTCTCCGTGTTTACTGACGTCTCCGTGTTGTTTACCTACGTTTCCGTTTTGCTTACTGACGTCTTCGTGTTGTTTACCTACGTTTCCGTTTTGTTTGCTGACGTCTTAGTGTTGTTTACTGACGTCTCCGTGTTTACTGACGTCTTCGTGTTGTTTACTGACGTCTCTGTTTTGTTTGCTGACGTCTTTGTGTTGTTTACTGAAGTTTCCGTATTGTTTGTTGACGTTTTTGTGTTGTTTGCTGACGTGTTTGTGTTGTTTACTGAAGTTTCCGTATTGTTTGTTGACGTTTCTGTTGTTTGCTAACGTCTTTGTGTGGTTTACTGAAGTTTCCGTATTGTTTGTTGACGTTTTTGTGTTGTTTGCTGACGTGTTTGTGTTGTTTACTGAAGTTTCCGTATTGTTTGTTGACGTTTCTGTGTTGTTTGCTGACGTGTTTGTGTTGTTTACTGAAGTTTCCGTATTGTTTGTTGACGTTTCTGTGTTGTTTACTGACGTCTCCGTGTTGTTTACTGACGTTTCCGTTTTGTTTGTTTACGTGCGCGAGTAGTTGTTTGTTAAAATTCGTTTTACCTTTGTGTCGGAGCAAGTGGCTGCCTGTCTTTGTGCTTGGTGTTCTGGAAAACTTGTTTTCCCGCTCTTTTTCATCTACAGCCAAAAATCAATAAATCACTCATGAATATTACCAACGAAAACTAACAGAGCCTGTGTTAGCCGCTATTTTTGTGTGAAAGTGAAAGCGTGAGAAAACATCCATTTATTTGGGGAGCTTTAGCGTTTTTTTTTATTGAAGTCAGTAATAGATCAATAAAGTATCCTTTCTCTGAGCCTTTGGGGCCGTCTCGGTAGGCGCCACCCGGAAATGCATTGCTATGTCATAGTTACAGGAGCTTAACGGACTTATGAAGTGGAACTTCAAATCTTTACAGTTCGGCCAGGGAAATTTCATATTTAAACGACAAAAAAAAAACTTTCGAAAGGGATTCCCTTTATAGTACACACGTGCTATGATTGAGCATCAAATGTTTTGTTTTTCGTAAACGCTGAGTAGCCTCTTATATGATGATAATGAGGGGCATTAAGGTTCCCCATCCAAGTTTCAGTTTCAGTTTATTTATTTCGCCACACTGTTCAAATAAGCTGCATTATACATAATTTTCTAAAATAATACTAGGTGGCGGGGAAGACCATAAAAAGCCAAAGGCTTATACGAGATGGTCATCCCCGTCTGCTCTTAATAGCTTAATATTTCTAAAAGTTCATGGCGTCTACTCAATATTGAAATATGTAATTATATATAAAAAAATACACACACACAGCTAGGGGCACAAATACAATAGAAAAAAAAGGGAGTTGAAACAAAAACGAGAAAAAATAATAATTAAGCAGCAACTAAAAACAATTTAAGCCGAGTAACAAAAGAAGAATACGAGGAAGCAGTTTGAATAGATTTGTCCAGGGAGTTGAAGAATTTTGGTCCTTGAAAACGTACGCCAAATTTTCTTACATTTGTTCTACACTTAGGAATATGAAAGAGTGATGCGCTTCTGGTATAATTATGAATTTGACTATTTAGATAAAACATACTGTTAAAAGATATCGACAAAAGACCGAATTTGAATTGAAACATTAACTTACCAATATGCAATAAATAAATACAGTCAAATTTAATAATTTTAAGATCTTTGAATAAAGGGTCAGTGTGATCAAGAAATGACTTTCCAGAAATAACTCGCACCACTCTTTTTTGAAGCTTACGGATGCGATCGAGATTTGTATGGTACGTTGAACCCCAAACACTAACACAATAATCAAAATATGGATAGACAAGCGAGTAATACAGCGTAAGAAGGGAACGTTTGGGAAGGCAGAAGCTTGCTTTTAATATGATGCCAATGGCTTTAGAGGCTTTTCTAGCAACATTTGAAATATGCGGAATCCAAGTGAGGTGTTCGTCAATGACCACACCAAGGAAAACAGTTTCATTAACGCGTGAAATATCATGACAGCCAATGGACACCTTAATCACATCAAGCGTTTGCCTTTTTTGTTTCGGCCTAAATATCATGAAATTAGATTTTTTTATGTTTATAGATAACTTATTAGCTAGGAACCAATCCGTGAGTTTTCCTAATTCTTCATTAACAATAGCAACCAGAGTATTTAGGACTTTATGAGAAAAAAATAAATTGGTATCATCAGCAAACAAAATCAAATCTAAGGCGTTCGATACGTTACAAAGATCATTAATATAAATAAGGAAAAGCAATGGGCCCAGAACGGACTGTGGCACACCACAATTGACGTACTTACGGGATGAGAAATGGCCACTATAATCAACAAACTGTTGCCTCTCTGAGAGGTAACTTTCAAACCACTTCAAAGGAATTCCACGAATTCCATAATGCTGAAGTTTTTCTAATAAAATATAATGATTAACTGTGTCGAAAGCCTTAGAAAGATCAATAAATACACCTATGGTATATTCCCTGTTATCAATAGCAGCTGACAATTTATCATAAAGTTGTAAAAGAGCCAGCGCAGTTGAATGATGTTTGGGGAAGCCATATTGATTATCAAAAAGAATATTGTTTTTTCAATTCAAAACTGGTAAAATAGAGACAGGTCTGTAATTAACGAAGATCATCTGATCACCAGATGAGTGGAAAGAGGAACTACACGGGCTATTTTTAAACCATTGGGAGCCATGCCATGTTCAAGAGAAAGATTAATAACATGAGACAGAGGCATCGAAATTAAGTCAAAGGTGTTTTTTTACAACATCCATATTAACGCCATCATGTCCCGCGGCAGTGCCCGAGCGTAAACTATTGCAAATATCAGCAATCTCCTGGTGGTTAGTGTTTTCAAAAAATACAGAGTTGGTAGGACTAATTCTCAAGAAATTAGTATGCGACAATAAAGACTGAGGTAGCTTAGCAGCTAAGGAAGGACCAATATTGGTAAAATAATCGAAAAAATTATCAGCAATTTTTTTAGGATCGCAAATTTCCTCACTATTTACCATGAATGTAGAAGGTAGGCGAGATGCAGGGGTTTTACGGTTAATCACTTCATTTAATATTTGCCAAGTACGCTTAACATTATCCTTATATTGAAGAAGTTTACTCTCATAATAATTGCGCTTAGCAATCCTTAGCAAATGATTGAGTTTATTCCTAAATGTCTTATAACAACGCTCCCTGGTTGGATTAGGACAAGAAAGATATCGTTTATAAAGCTTGCTTTTCTTCTTAATTGATTTTAAAAGGCCTTTTGTCAACCAAGGTTTCCTAAAACACATTTTCTCCGCCTTTCTTTTTTTGAGTGGGAAACACGTATTGTATAAAGAGGTAAATTGTTTTAAAAACAATTCATAAGCAACGCAAGGATTGTTACTCTCTGACACAAGATTCAAATCACACTGTTGAAGTTCCAATCTAAATTTTTCCATATTAGAGGAATTTTTCTCACGATAGGTAATCCGAGACTTTTTAGAAACACAATTAAGGTCCTCTGAAAGAATGGAAAAAGCAGGTAGAGGATCTGAAATATATGAGAACAACAACCCACTATCGCAACAACTGTCCAAGTTGTCTATGAATATATTGTCTAACAAAGTGGCGGTATGCGATGTTATCCTAGACGGTCGCGTAATCAATGGGAAAACATTTTTGAATACATAATATCAAGAAATTCCGCAGTTAGCCTATGACAATGATGCTTCATTAAATCTAAATTCCAGTCTGCCATAAGTACGCAGGATTTGTTATTCTTAGAGTTTCCATAAGCAATTGATCTAATTCATTGCAAAAATCACTAACATTATTTTCAGGTGGTCTATAGATCACACCAACTAGGATATTTTTTTGGCCATTACGAATAATCTCCACAAATAGAGATTCTGCGCTCTTGTTGGAAAAACACAAGTCAGGTCGGCATTTGTAAACAAAGTCTTGACGCAAATACAAACCAACGCCTCCTCCTGTTTTTCCCTTACGGAAGTTATGAATGTAATTATAACCATCAATATTGCAAGCATGATCAGACTCTTTCAACCAAGTTTCACTAATTCCCATCATGAAAAAATTGAGCTCCAGAGTTGAAAGTAAATTAGTAAATTTATCGAAATTCTTGGAAAGACTTCGAGTGTTTACATGTAGCACAGACAAGTGCTTTTCCGTGTAACACTTTTGAGCAGTCAAATCATTAAAATTATCTTCCACATAATATTCACACTTATAGGATTTATAGAAATTAGAATCAGGATCATTATCAACACACAGTCTTAGGTTCTGATTTTCAGTGAGTAATGGATTGAATTTCAGACTCTGTAGACGATCTAGATCAAATCTTTCGCCCCATGACAGGTTCTCCAATAGGGTTCTGGATTCCGGATCCTAGTGTGTGGATTCCGGATTCCATGTGGGTTTTTTCTCGTGGATTCCGGATTCCAGCAGCATGGATTCCGGATTCCATATCTCATTTTTTCATGGATTCCGGATTCCATATCTCATTTTTTCATGGATTCCGGATTCCATATCTCATTTTTTCATGGATTCCGGATCCCATATCTCATTTTTTCATGGATTCCGGATTCCGGATTCCGGATTCCGGATTACCTGTCATGGGGCGAAATCTTATGCGACCATGTTGAAGCTCGTAGAGCTCAAGCCGAAATTCGTCATCGTCAAGATGACTAAAAGGAAAGAAATTGCATAGGTTTTTATTCATCTACATATCAGGCTTCCTTTTATCTCTAATGACTAAACGATCTAGCACGAAGTAGACCAGCTTACCAGCACTTCTAGCTTCTTTCATCTTGTCGATTTGGCCTTCCCGCTTTTTCAGTGTCGCTAGGGCCAAATCTTCAGCTACTATGTATAAACCCTTTGGCTTGGTTTTCCTTGCACCTCTAAGAACTGCCTCGCGCTGTTTCCAGTCGTAAAGCTTGCAGACAATCGTCCTTGGCTGATCTCGACTAGCATCACGTCCTCCATCCCTTCTTCTCGGCCCGGGGCGCCTCTCAACTCTTGCGCCCTCTCGATTTCGATCCAACGCTTGCTTGATATTCTCCTTGACCTTGGCCTCGACGTCATCCCAACTTTCAGGAGACTCTGGAATACCAGATACCCTGATGTTGTTCCTGCGTGATTGGTTTTCCAGGTACTCGAGCGAGTTTTGTACTCGACTAATCTCAACCCCGGCCTCTTGAAGTTTCGCCTTGATCTTCGCCGTGATCGGTTTCAGATCAAGCATCTCCTTTTGAGAATATTCAACACTAGTCTTCAGATCGCTGACAGTGCTTGCCAGAGTATCGACCCTTTCACTAAGCTTGCTCACTTCAGATTCGAATAACGACCGTAGCATAGATTCTTGTGCGGAGAACAAGTTCTTTACCGCCGCCATTGTGACGACTTCATCTTCATCGTCTCTGCCAACTGCACCTTCAATCTCCATCGTATGTTGTTTTTTTCTTTTTTGGTCTCCCCGGCATTTAGAATACACAAACGTACAACGAGTGAAGCAAATAAATGTTGAAATCGACGTGCTCTACATGAGCTAAATTCAAATTACTCTCGGAGCACAAACGCCATGACCTCTTCTCTACTCCAAGACCCAGCGATAAAAGCGATGAAAAACATCGCGAGTTTCAAACTGGCCGCCATGTCGGGCGCTAATATTAATATTAATATTATTATTATTATTATTATTATTATTATTATTATTATTATTATTATTATTATTATTATTATTATTATTATTATTATTATTATTATTATTATTATTATTATTATTATTATTATTATTATTATTATTATTATTATTATTATTATTATTATTATTATTATTATTATTATTATTATTATTATTATTATTATTATTATTATTATTATTATTATTATTATTATTATTATTATTATTATTATTATTATTATTATTATTATTATTATTATTATTATTATTATTATTATTATTATTATTATTATTATTATTATTATTATTATTATTATTATTATTATTATTATTATTATTATTATTATTATTATTATTATTATTATTATTATTATTATTATTATTATTATTATTATTATTATTATTATTATTATTATTATTATTATTATTATTATTATTATTATTATTATTATTATTATTATTATTATTATTATTATTATTATTATTATTATTATTATTATTATTATTATTATTATTATTATTATTATTATTATTATTATTATTATTATTATTATTATTATTATTATTATTATTATTATTATTATTATTATTATTATTATTATTATTATTATTATTACTATTATTACTATTATTACTATTATTACTATTATTACTATTATTATTATTATTATTATTATTATTATTATTATTGCTATTGCTATTGCTATTGCTATTGCTATTGCTATTGTTATTGTTATTGTTATTGTTATTGTTATTATTATTATTATTATTATTATTGTTATTGTTATTATTATTATTATTATTATTATATCATCACATCATCATCATCATCATCATTATCATTATCATTATCATTATTTTAAATTTGGATTTGAAATCAAAGCGATGCTTGTATCATGGGTGAACAAAACGCCCCGTTTGAATAAATTTAAGATTATAGACAACCAAGACAAAGCGTTAAAAAAGTTAGGCAATGAGTATGCAACAACCATAGATTTTACTAAAACTTAGGAGGTTTCCGTCATGTAAATGCAAAGCTCTTATGGTGTTGCATTGTAAACTTGTAAACTCACACTTGACCTTTGTCTTTGCCCCCCCCCCCCTGACTGATGTGTGCATTTCCAACACGCTCTCGATTTGCATACCGCTGGTGTGGCGTGAAATCGACAACCCCCGCCACCACGAAAACACAACCCGAGATAGTCCCTCACTTTAAAAAAATTCCCCTGCCCCAAAAAAGCACTTCTATGTAGTCTAGTCGATCATAGAAGTTGTTTAAAGGACCGGATTTTATCGTTGACAAATATCTCTAAAATTCCACGGTTGATTGTTAAAATATTGGGGAAAATGTGTTTTTATCAGTTTCGCGGAAAGACCTTCTAAACTGGTAGTGTTATTCAAAATGTTACAACTTTCTTTCTACTGAACATAGCCAAACCAAATTTGACATGAGTTATCGTACACAATTGGCGGTTGTATTTGCAAAAACTCGGGTAATAAAGGCTAACATAAACGCTTTTCGAACGGACTGAACTTCGCCGTCAATTTTTCGGGTCGAAATTCTAAATATTTTTTCCTCTTCCACAGATTTTTTTTCTAACTTTCACTTTGTTTACTTTTTATGTGCTACTACATTGTTGCGTGTTAATACAAATACAATTTTTAAATATGTGCACTCTCCATACATTGGGTCATCTTTGGTAGAGCAATCGCATAAACATTGACGGTTCTGGGCAAAGTTTAAAATTGATAACGCCCTCTGTTTGTGATATGTTGATTAACGCGCTAGCGACCTTAAACGCCATTCAACTTATTTGAACACCATCTGACGCTTGGAAAAACAAACCACTTGAAGCCTATAGGTAATGTTTTTATTTTATCAAAAAATATTAAAGCATTAGACACAAGAAATGGAGCTTTTAACAATAAAATACGTGTTGTTTATATAATAAACATGATTGAATAGATGGATATAATATTCCTTTTGGTCAATGCAACAACAAATCTGTATCTAACTACCAATAGCTCTTTTAACAATTCCTGAAATTCAAATAAACATTTCTTTTATGGGTTTACAATAATAGCTAGAGCATCGATCATATTGCAAAAAGGTACACGTTAGCCTAAGAAGGGATAAATAAAAATGATTATTTACAAATAACAATAATCTAGCTATATTTTCCCACGAAGGGCACTGTTGCAGCTCTAAGAACGACGACTCCATCACGCTAGATCCAAGAGCAGGTTGCTGAGCGCGTTGACATCACGCTTCCTACACAGCTCAGGATTATCTCTAACAGTTTTCGCTATTCTGGACTCTTCGCCGGGAAAAAACGCCTTCAATTTTTCCTCCATTTCCCCAGCTCCATCGGATGCCTTCTGCTTCTTTTCCTTCTCCGCTATCGAACCCTCCCCCACCCTTGTACTCTCCCCCTCCCCCGCCCCTACCCCCTCTAGGGAGCCGCTTGTCGTGTATCTGGTGTTAGACGGTGTATAGCTGTAGTGCTGCTCCGTCATCACAGGGGCATACATAGCATAGCCCGGGTAACCATAGTAACCGTTGCTAGGGTACACTAGATGTTGTTCATTCCCTTGGTTACAGACGTAGAGTCCATTGTATTGGTCTACTACTGGGTATCTAGAGTCCGAGTTGCCATGGTAATGGATAGGTCCTTGCAAGATGCTTTCACTGTATGAGCGCTGCCGGTCAAGCGAGGAGGTTTTCATAGTGTTCTGAAAGTGATCTCTGGGGGGAGGGGTGGAGGAAGCGCGTAATTGGGAAAGGTCTGGATCTGATTTGCTGGTCTGTCGTTTGAGCTGTGGGCGCTTGGTGGGATCCCTGTCTGGATGATAGAACCTGCATCTGGGGCCAAACGTACAGCGCCCCAGAAAGGGACACACCTTTGGGGTGTGGCTGGACCCTTTGCGGAGGAACTCGTCAAGGGTGGGGCCGTGCCTTCCCAGGGGATCCTCGGGCGGCATGAAATAGTCCCCCGCGAAGGAGTACATCAGCAATCTGGTCTCGATTACCTCCCTCCACGCGTCATTTTCCCTCATCAGGTCACGGAAGTTATCATTAGAGACCACCACCCCGTCACATTTGACGGCAAGTTCGAGGATGAATCGGTCGTCGTAACACACGATGTTCCTGCCGTTGATGCGGCGAGAAGGCGTGAACTTCACGATGCTTTGTTGCGCAAGTGCGAGCAAGATATGCTGATCCTCCACGGGATTTCCCGGGCGAGGTGCCTCGGTACGCCATCTTGGCACGAACACGGTAATCTCGTTGTGCCCACGTTGACGAAACCAGTCCACGCAGAGCGCGATGCCGCGGCATGAGAACACTCGCTGATTACCATGACTCATCGCCACATTGCTCCCGTCGATAACAACAGGGCGTAGCCCGTCACGAGGTGCATCCTCAATCCCGCGGGACAACGAAAACGTCACTTCGGGATCGGCTTCCATTCGCGGGATCATCGCGGGAATCCCGCATGTTGTTTCGATGTTCGTCGGAGGTGTCGGCGCTCCTCGGGCTACAACGTTTCGGTATGTCATCGGACTTCCCGTTAACTCCGAATTGTAATCGCCGCTCGGTCGGGTTTTCGTCGTAGCCCGGCTGGAGGCTGACGTGTGTATGAGTTCCTGTAGCAGTTTGTTTTGGTCCACATCCGGGCCGAATTTCTTGGCAATTGACTGAACTTGGTTCTCGTCGTAACCCAGCTTCAGCGCAAATTCCTTGAGCACCGGGTTAATAGCTTGGTTTGACACGGCAGTTACTTCCTTTTGCTCGAGTTTCGAAGTTGCCATGGTGACCGCAAGATAAGTCCCTTGCATAATGAGGCAATTGGCCTCTTCGTCTATGTCTATAACGATTCCAAAATCTCTTTCAAGGTCGGCGCGTTGCTGGCAGAAGGTTTCGATCATCTCATGTGACATCTTGATCTTTTCGATAGTCTCGGGTTTGCACAGGCCCTGAATGTACTCCTTCGCTTTGTTTAAGTGCTCGTGTTCTCCCACAGCCCGAATCCACTGGTTTTCGCCATACACTTCCGCCAGCGTAATTTTGACGGAGTTAAACAGCTCTTTGAGACGAGGAAGTTTGGCTTTGAGGATTTCATGCTTGTCCGTAGGCACGACAAACTCAATTGATAACATTTTAGCGAAAGTTCAAACGTAAAGGATACCTTCTCAATTTTGCATGCTGTAGATAAAGCTACCTAAGACAAATGTTCCTTGCACAAGCAGGAACGGGAAGTTATAAGGATATAGCCAATCAGCAGACGAGGCTAAATATAGCGCTGAAAAGCTGGGGGCTTCCCGAAAAAGGTCTTTGTCCTTGACAGCTGAAGAGGCATGAATAGACTTGGTACTCGCTTAAGCGAAGGGTTGAAATAAGGAAGAAAACGGTCAAAAGAACGAGTAGTGTTTAGAGAAAACAAACTTTTTTCATGCGAATGCTGAACTCTCGAAGAAAGCGGAAGTCGCATTATACGTCAAAATGGTCAAGTACTTCATTCACGCTAGCGATTTTAGCGAACTCAGAGCGGAAAAGTGCTCAGCCATCACTATCGTAACTTTGAAAAAACAATTCCTAGAAATTGTATGATGAAAATCGAATGATAGTCAGTATAGTCAGAAGAACGAAAGTAAATATTTCGAGTAATAAAACTTTCGCAATCTGAGGGAATGCCCCAGGGCGATGACGTCACCTTTATTATAGATAATCAAAAGAAAAAAAAATAATGATTGCGAATTCGTGTTTGTTGAGCATTTTCGATTCTCAAAATCAGAAAGTATTAACCAAGGACACACAGCAGCTCATCAAAGAAAGACATACCCATTCTTCTGCGAAGACGACGTAAAAACATACAAAGGAGAGATCTATTCAATAAACACCACCACATATTTCAATATCTGCTAAATACATGAAGAGCCGAATGAATACAGATAAGATGTTTTCAAAATAATATGCGATTTGTTGATTGTAAATATAGCGCCCAATTAAAATTCTTGAAATATCGGTTCTTCAATTGTCTTTTAGCGCTTCTCTTTCCGTGTTAACGCTGATAACTTCACGAAGACTTTAGACTATTTACAACTTCAACAATTTAATTTTATATTTACAAAACTTACAGTAGCACATAAGTACAAGTTTTATTTAATTTTACATTTTATTCCCTCAAATTTTTTCAATGCGTCAGGTGTTTCCGGCTCACTGATTCACGAAAAAAAAAAAACGAAAAAACATCGAACTATGAAAGTACAATAACAATGATTTATTATTTTTGTTGACAATCAGATTTCTACGGATCCTTGGCTATCTGTAAGACTTATTCTTTATTAAAGTGGTTAAAATTATTTTAAAAATAGGCCTAATTATCTTTGGGTGTACCTCGGCAACATTCTTGTTGTAAAACTAGATTACAAAAATACCTGTAAAAATGTTATTGTGATGTTAAACAATAATAATTCCCTGACAGGAATTAACCATCAAAAGGCATATAGGAAAGCCAATCTCCCGGCGTGTTATCATAAAACAGCCAAAGGTTAGAAACGAAACTGGATGGATGTCCCAAAATAAACGTGAAATGGGCAAGGAGTCATGACACTCACGGCCAAGCGAAACCGGAAACGAGCAACTCGTTCCAAGAAGCGAGGTAATTTATAACGTTACTAAGTCATCGATTTTTATTTACGTGACCACATCGATGTTTGTTGTGTGAAACATCATCGATATTTCCTAAGACTGGTGTTTATTTGTTTCAGCTCTAATTTCTCAGTATGAGTGGGGGATGGGGGTGGGGGGGAATGGGGTGAGTAAATGTTTTCAAGAGTATGTGACCGACAACTATTGATAAAAACTTTGATAGACACATTGATAGACACTTCTAAACTAAATAATCAAAGCTCGAAAACAAAACCCGAATTTCGATTAATAAGTACCGTTTTTTTTTTTCTTACAATTTTCTTTTATATAACAACCTTTCTAATAGAAACGTCCAGCCTGAGATTTCACAAAATTTTAAGGTACAACAGATAGCAGCAAATTATTGTTTTGTTTGTCTGATGAGTTCTAAAGTTGCAAAATAAATGACAACCTTAGATATTATTTCTATTGATCATTTGTGTAATTCTCTTCCTAATAAATCATTGGGCATTATTTTTGTTATAGACTTCAACTTAAGAACATTTAGCCTTAAAAACCTATAATGAAAATTAGACGTCCTTATGAAAGGGGCCCAACTTATATTTCACAAATATTTCATTCCATATGTGTCCGATAACATGGCAATATAATTTGTGGCCGAAAATAAGACAATATCCTATGTGTTCGAATATAGGTCGATCTACTAAATAGAAAATATTCTGGGAATCATTGTGTGGGGATGGTATAGCGTGACTATGGTTGTTGTGTGGGCGATAGCGTGACTAAAGGTGTTGTGTGGGCGATGGTATAGCGTGACTAACGGTGTTGTGTGGGCGATGGTATAGCGTGACTAAAGGTGTTGTGTGGGCGATGGTATAGCGTGAATAAAGGTGTTGTGTGGGCGATGGTATAGCGTGACTAAAGGTGTTGTGTGGGCGATGGTATAGCGTGAATAAAGGTGTTGTGTGGGCGATGGTATGGCGTGACTAAAGGTGTTGTGTGGGCGATGGTATAATGTGACTAAAGGTGTTGTGTGGGCGATGGTATAGCGTGACTAAAGGTGTTGTGTGGGCGATGGTATAGCGTGACTAAAGGTGTTGTGTGGGCGATGGTATAGCGTGACTAAAGGTGTTGTGTGGGCGATGGTATAGCGTGACTAAAGATGTTGTGTGGGCGATGGTATAGCGTGACTATAGGTGTTGTGTGGGCGATGGTATAGCGTGACTAAAGGTGTTGTGTGGGCGATGGTATAGCGTGAATAAAGGTGTTGTGTGGGCGATGGTATAGCGTGACTAAAGGTGTTGTGTGGGCGATGGTATAGCGTGACTAAAGGTGTTGTGTGGGCGATGGTATAGCGTGACTAAAGGTGTTGTGTGGGCGATGGTATAGCGTGACTAACGGTGTTGTGTGGGCGATGGTATAGCGTGACTAAAGGTGTTGTGTGGGCGATGGTATAGCGTGAATAAAGGTGTTGTGTGGGCGATGGTATAGCGTGACTAAAGGTGTTGTGTGGGCGATGGTATAGCGTGAATAAAGGTGTTGTGTGGGCGATGGTATGGCGTGACTAAAGGTGTTGTGTGGGCGATGGTATAATGTGACTAAAGGTGTTGTGTGGGCGATGGTATAGCGTGACTAAAGGTGTTGTGTGGGCGATGGTATAGCGTGACTAAAGGTGTTGTGTGGGCGATGGTATAGTGTGACTAAAGGTGTTGTGTGGGCGATGGTATAGCGTGACTAAAGGTGTTGTGTGGGCGATGGTATAGCGTGACTAAAGGTGTTGTGTGGGCGATGGTATAGCGTGACTAAAGGTGTTGTGGGGGTGATGGTATAGCGTGACTACCTTGTTGTAGTCCCGGGACAAGTTTGAAGACGATGTCTTCCAACGTTTGATCCGATCTGCAAGACACAACACAAAATCACAGACATGTAAGTAAGTACACGTAAAGGGGCTCTGTCGACCGCCATTTTGTCATCCCAGTAGAAGCTAATAGGCAAAAGAATAATCCATTTGCATCGGCTTGTCCGCGATCCCTTTGGCATTTGTAACGATTGAATTTGGTAAGATAAAGATGAAGCTGTACCCTACCCTATACCCTAAAGTCACCCAGTCTCCCAAACTGACCCAGTCGACCCATGTTCGAACTTCCTAAAATACCTAACCTCGGAAACCCAGGGCGCCGGGTCACAGGCGCGAGAACAAGGCGGAACAAGGACGGTGGAGGGGGACGAGGTGGGGGCGTGAGAGAAGAGAAAGAAGCGAGCGTCTTCTTCCTTTCTCTTCTCCCCTGCCCCCCTCCGCCGCCTCGTTATGCTGACCTCGTCGTGCACCTGAGTAAGTCGAACGGGGTTTTAAACATTTCCCCCATCCCAATATTGACCCCGTCGTGTACCTGAATGAGTCGAACGGGTTGCTCTATACCTTTCCCTCATCCCAATATTGGTCCCGTCGTGTACCTGAATAAGTCGAACGGGTTGCTCTATACTTTTCCCTCATCCCAATATTGGCCCCGTCGTGTACCTAAGCAAGTCGAACGGTTTGCTCTATACCTTTCCCCTATCCCAATATTGGCCCCGTCGTGTACCTGAATAAGTCGAACGGGTTGCTCTATACTTTTCCCTCATCCCAATATTGGCCCCGTCGTGTACCTGAATAAGTCGAACGGGTTGCTCTATACTTTTCCCTCATCCCAATATTGGCCCCGTCGTGTACCTAAGTAAGTCGAACGGTTTGCTCTATACCTTTCCCCTATCCCAATATTGACCCCAACGTGTACCTGAATAAGTCGAACGGGTTGCTTGGTACCTTTCCCCTATCCCAATATTGACCACGTCCTGTACCTGATAAGCCGAAAAAGTTGCTCTATATCTTCACCCCGTCCCAACATTGTCCCCGTCATGTACCTTAGTAAGTCGAACGGGTTGGTCTCGTGTATGACCGTGTTGCATGATGGACAGGTGTTATCCTCGCTGTCCTGTAAGTACGTCACGATGCAGCTCTTGCAAACTGTGGAATGGAATGGAACGAATTATAAATTGTGTTGAGCTACATCTCTACAGGCTAGAAGGGCTCTAGCGTACATATTTAAAACGAAAAATAGCGTTGACATTCTTAAAACGGACAAAGAACGAAAAAAGGCGAAGCAAACCAAGAACAAGACGTATCTGGCAAGATTTCACGACTTTCTCGCTCGCATAGGTGAGAAATTAAGAAGCTGGTTTGTATGAATGGGAGAGCAGATTAGATTTAAAGATACCTTATTTCATTCTATTGTTTTCTTGTTTGTTTGTTTTTCGTCGGGAAAATGTGACGCTGGTATTATATACAGCCAATCATCAAAGTAATTAACTTGTTACGCAAAGTAATTATTTGTACCGTAACAACTTAGTAGCATTAATTACAACCTGTGTAAGACTTGACTGAAATGCGAAGTCCTTGCAAAACTCCGCTAGTGTTCTATGGAAAGCAAGTCGTTGTAAAAACTAGTGTTATAAAACACCCAATGCTTCTAATCGTGTGAGTGACTATCAAATGAGACAAGAATGTGAGAACTTGGCACCCGTATGTACGAATGTCACACTTGATGAACACATCTATTATCACAAGCTACCAGTATTGAGTTTATCGACACGGTTTCTTGCCCGTGTTATATTTCCGTCCCAGATTGATAATCTACTTGGATTACCCCATGATTATCCACGCATCAGTTTGTTTATATAATTATAAACTATTCACTTTAATTCATGAGAAAACTTCAGAAGGATTGCAGGGATGATTTAGTGGTTCAAGAAGGCGTCGATATGCATTCACGGGTCTTTCAGCAGAGTCAGACGGACTTTAAAAATCCCCGCAGGTCTCACGTTACAGCGCGAAGTGTGCGAAACCCTCTAGTGATTTGGTGGCAAAGATAAATAAACCATCCCCCTAACCCACATCATCAATACGCACTCGATGACAGGGAAAACACACGCTAAGAGCACACCAGCCCTCCAAGGCTTTTAGAGCCGATGCTATGTACAGAGGTTGGATGACTTCAAGCACCTCAAAGCACGCACTGCGAAGTAAAATTATCATATTGAAAGTAGCGATGGAAATTCGCGATGGAAATACATCCTGTCCGTTAAGCTTGTTTATTCTCGGCAGGTAGTAACAATCAGCTCGCGTGATTCACTCGCAAAACTCCGAAATTATCTCTTAAAACACCAACAAGTAAACGGGAAGTGAGTAATTAAAGAATATGGAGAAACAGTGATTAGGAATCCATGAGTAGATTCTGATCAATCAGCGAAAGAAAATTTGTGATTTGAGTTTGACCCAAACGGCATGCATGCTGTATTCCTTCCTCAATCAATAAGATCGCAAGGTAGGATAAAGCAATTAACCTATACCTCTCGACGCCCCGGGAAACAGACCTGCCAGAAATTTATCTCGTCATAAGAGACCTGTAACTCGGTAATTGTGCCGCATTCAAACCTCTTTCGATGGAGCCTTTTGTCTTCGTATATATCGCAACAAAGGCGTGAATTGTAGTTTTTTGCTTATTGAATCGTGCGCGTGCCCGAAGAAAGGTATAGAAGAAAGGTGCCGTTTTGAAGCGCCCTCATTTGCAATGCGTCACCGACTAAAACTAATAACACAATAAAGAGTCTGAAATGAGCCCTTGCATAATAAATGAACATCTGTCTCGCGGCAAGAACACAATAGCCGTGCATTCATAGAGATCAACGGCGTTCGGCTTTCCTCGTTAGCCATAAAGACTGCGCGATTTGGCGCGGCTCAAGTCATCCGCTGCACGAATGACGGCCCACGCATATGACTTACACGTGTGAAGACACTCTGTGATGGTAGTAGGCTTGATCAGGTAGCCTTCGCATAAACCACACGTGATGAACGGGTTGAGGTCCGACAACTTGAGTGTCCTCTCTTTGTTTGACTAGAAAACACACAAATGTCATCAGCGTTAAGCGTTCTTCAAATACACACCTAATCCAGTAGGTGCGAGTAGCGTTGCCAGCTAATCTATGATCACAAGCTTGTGCCATGACGGCTCTCTAGGCTCTGGGTGTCTTTTGAGTGCTCCCGCTGTGACGGTTTGGATCACCCGCAGGGAGTTTGCATGACTTGTAGTTCGGAATACATCACCGTATTCCTTGTGGTGGCAAACAGTGTCAATTATTTGTGCTAACGATGCTTGCGATATGAACCCAGACAATGCCGTATTTTTTTTTTTTTTTTGCTCACGGCAGCAAAGAAAGGATTCCCTGCGTTGCGCTTTGGGCAGATTCCAAGAACCTGTAGTTTAAAGTGTTCCTGTGCCATCAAAGCTAAGCGTAGAACCCTTCCTTTTCCCCTGACTCTAACATTGTACGGTTCCACCATTGCCCTCTTATCACTGTCAAGAAGGTCTTAATGTAATCAGGCTACTACACAAGCCAATATGCCGAGCAGTAATGGAGGCTAGTCACACTGCTAAACATGGCGGCCACCATTACTGACGATGCGTAGGCTGTTATCCGCCTTACAAGTCGCTCCGACAACTGCCCGGCTCATTGAATACGAGCCGAACTTATGTTGGCGCAACGGCTTGGTAACTTTGCCCATTGATAGGCAGCACCAGGCGGTTAACTGCTAACACTCGCTTTGAGTCTTTGAATTGCTATTCTCTCTTGATTTCCTCCTTATGAGGAAGCCAAGGGCTTAAAGTATCTGCCGTGAGAGTTTGACTCCGTTTTGTAGCGTGTTACCTGAAGGATTGCCATGCCAGTGAGGCAGCACTTTTCACTCAGCCTTGCGTGGATATTGACAAACCCTTTATCGCCACAAACGGGCCTCTTGTGGATTGCGGTTTCCTTTGAAAGAAAATCCCGGATGAGACAAGCGATGTTTATTCGCTGTGCCTGGTATTTACTCGTTGAGCCGGAAGCTACTCGTTAATGTAAACAGCTCTCAAAACTTCAAGCTACTTTCCCCCATCGGCTATTAACAGATTAAAGACCGGGCTATCCTCCGAATCGACCCTGAATTTCGTATTCAACCATCCACAACAATTAACCTCACGAGGCAAGAAAACTCCAGGTTACATCAACTGTTGGGGTTGTTAGCGTCGTCTGATCTACTTGATTTAGCAATAAAACCGATAAGCGAACTGATATCAGATTCAGATGCTTCGTAAAAATAAATCCAACTCGTGATTTCATTCATTCATTAGATGTATAGTTTGTTAGGATGTGGATAATATTTAAAACAATAAAAAACAGTTTAAATGGGCGTCAAAGTGGCATTGGTTCCTTGGCTAACAGGGTAAATTGTCGGTAATTTATTAATTTGTGTCAGAAGCATTCAATAAGAAAGCTAAACATTACGGCATTTGTTTCTTAGCAGTGTACTAAGAATTACACCGGATTAGCGAAAAGATTTTTCCATCGCCGTTGACGGCCCTGTATTAACATAATGCCAAGTCATTCAAAAACTTGACATGTTCTTTCAATCCCTGATTGAGTCAGCTCGACTGAAGTTGGGCTATCGTATTCTAAAGTCTCGCTTTTTAGGCAGCTGAAATGAAAATGGTATTCATTTTGATATTATCCGTCAAAAGGCTCTTGTTATTTGATTCCTGAGTTGGCACTTTATGCAAAAAATCCCTTTTTTCAGTCGAGAAAATGCTTTCTTGATGGTGTGTAAGTTTAGAGGGCTGCGTAATAAACTAGCAAACGCTATCTAAAATAGAAGCAATGTCTGTGAGAGAACTTGGTTTTGTTATGAAAATACCCCATCAGCTAGCATAACCAATGTAGTTAAAAGAGCTGATAGTTTGACAAGCCGCATGCGTTCACATGACATATCTTGAACTATACATGTCTGTATCAATAGCGGAAAAGCATCAATAGCAGAAAAGCATCAATACTATAGCAGAAAAGACCAACTAAAAATCATGCGAAGCCAACACCAAACGGCGAAACCATGGCAAATGTTTTTCAAACTGCGGTTCAATTCAGGTTCTTTGTGTAATTGTTGGTCTCGGGGCAACGATCAATGATTAATTGGAACCACGGTTTTATTTGCATTAATTCCTTATGACCACCATCGAGCTTATTCATCATAATCTGATTTGCGAGATTCTGTCTGACCTTTGAAGAAGGTTCGGCAGGGAAACCACTCACAACTTTGGTACCTTGGATGAATGTATATATTGCCATGTTGGTTTAGCTGCGTGTCGGCTATTATAGAAAAAGTTAGATGTTAGCTGCTATGTTTCGGCAGCTTGTCTCCTTTAATTTAATTATAAAATTACTTGTTTTTTTTTTTTTTTTATTAAAACAACTCAAACTTCTGAAATGAAAGTTAAGTAGAAGTTAACGTTTTGGGGCAAAAAAAACTGGCATACGTTTTCTGGAAAGAACTCCCTTGAGACCTAATAGAATCTTATTGGAAACCGTGACTTTAGCGGAATGTATGCCAAAGAAATTCTTACCAGATTATTTTTGAGAAATGGTTGCCTTTCCGTCTTCACTGACAATATCAGAGAACATAATTAAAATTCAGTTAAAGGTTCGTTCAGCTTTCCTATGCTTTTTTAAATTAAACCATTTAAAATCAATTCGTGCACTAAAATAAAATGCATCTTACACATTAGGCAAGAAGGAATAAAACAAGCGAATATCAATCTTCGATATCGTGTATCTCCTGGTGATTAGCTCTTTCGGTTGCAGTCTTAACCCTGCAGCTAGAAGTTAAGTGTTTGAATACTTCCTCGAGTGTTTTTTTTTTCTTTTTTTTGCGAAAACTACTAAAGCAATTCTCAAGGCAACCATGAAATGACAACTCAACAAAGAATATAAATAAAAAAGCAATAAATAGATTTAAACCCGAGAGCTAAAGAGACGTACCATTTGATATCTTTCGGAAAGGTAATTCATTTTTTAACTCCAGTTCGATATCATTTGCGGACGGTTAGATTTCTCGATTTATTTTAGGATCTTTCATTTGCTGGTCTATCATAGACAGCTAGCCGACCTAAATTTTATAGAAATGAGGCTAAGAATAGATACGAATTTTAGGTTTTGGTGGTCTAGGTTTTGGTATTATTGCTAGCGAAGGCCTTTTTTTATTTATATTTTCGCAGCTAACGTTCGGGAAAACGCCAGCCCAGAGAAACACAGAGGCGGTAAAACGCCAGAGGCAGGAAAAAGCCAGCCCAGAGAAACACAGAGGCGCCCTCAAAAGATACTTATGGCCGATAGCAACTAATGGGGTCATCAGATCTCTTTTTAAAAATTGCCCATCCCGATATATTAGCTTTTAGCTTTGTTAGTTCAAATATCAATAATAATTTCGGTAATAATTGAGAAATAAGTAAGTGCCAAAAAGTTGCACGACAAGCTTGTTATGACTAATCAACATTTTGTCATATTCATCGTTCATTGTGCTGTTGTCGTTAATACAGTACAATGTAGTAGTCGTTGATGTTCTTGTAAATAATTGTTGTTACTAGTATTGTTGTTGAGGTTACCGTCGTTTTGTTAGTGGAATTGGAGGTTTTTTTCATTGTTACCGATTTTGTTTGTGTTGGAGGTTTTTTTAGCTTTGTCACCTGAGCTACTAGACCGGAATAACTTGTCAGAAAAAAAAAATATTCGTAACGATTACACTATGATTGTTAATTTTTTTTCCTACCCTGATTTTTTTTTCAAGTATAGTTTAAAAGCATTGTAGTATAAAATTAGTTTCGTTGGCCTTTTAAAATAAAATTAGTAGTTCGTATAAGAAAGAAGAATTCGGATTTCCTAGTGACCTCCTCGTGGACAATAATTCAAATCTTGAATGAACATGGCTTTAAACAAAACATTATTTCAAGGGTGCTCTTAACTTAAGTGCCCTCTAAAAAGTTTCTCGTGTGACTTCTACAGAGTTTTACGCAAACTAAAACTCCACTAGTCAATCATTTTACAGTTGACGCTTAAGTTTATTGTTGTCATTGTTAATCATCTAATTACACCTAGCAAATGGCTGGAGCTGTTTCTATCTAGTGAGTGACATACCGCGGTCGTGACAAACTCCGCCGATGATGTGGTATTTCCTGTTGGATTCTCTATTGAACGTGACCACATTTCTTTACTGGAAACCATGATTTGCTGGAGAGCGGAGACCAAGTCAAAATAGGCATTGTGTAGGTTGGATTACCGCTATTGTTTGACTTATTTACAATCTTTGACTGTTTAGAGTCGCTAAATTCCTACCGATATTTATACGAGGGCACGAATTTAAACGCCTGGGAGATGAGGGCAAGGTGATAGATATCAGATGTATCCAAACGATTTGTCGTACGACACCGATTTATAACTACAATCCAGATCAAGCAATTTCGAACGCTATTCCCAAGAGATTGGTGGTCTGTCTTTGTCACGAATTGTATTGATGATCGGATAATTCTAATGTTGACCGCCTAGTGATCAAACAGAACATTGCCCGCGGGGTAGAAAGGACGTACGCGGTTTGATATTTTCGCGTCCACTCGCCCATCACACAATCAACCTTTATACCGCCGTTTTACTCGCTCGCCTCTTGCATTTCGCTGACTTCGACCAAGAAGTTCTGTGTGGGAGCGATTGGTGATGACAGAAGCTTGCCACTTTGCTGTCTGTTAAAAGTTCTTATCTGGATTTTACCAACAAGAAACTACGGACATTCAGTAAAACACTTGGTCGAATTCTTACGGCTTCGATTCAGTGATGGAGCGAACTATGAGCATGAATCAAGTAAACGAACACATCACGTGTAAACTGTGTAACGGGTACCTCATAGACGCTACGACAATCATCGAATGTCTACATACATGTGAGTATACTAGCACGAAAATCACTTAGTACTCGCCTACTTCGCTTAACCTCTACCTAAAAACATTTCCTTACAGAGAGTAATCGAATATAGTTAAAGAGTGGGCATGTTTCCATTGACCAAATTAAACCCGGAGATGTTGTCTTTTAAAGCTTTTCGAGATATTTCGTGCGCTTTCAATTACATCAAGTTGGTCTAAGAATTTAAGGCAAGCGAAGCGTGTGATATATATTATATTATTTCGTGTGCCTGTTCTCGTGGTTCTTCCACTGCGTAAAGCCGTTTGACCTGTAGTTTTAATTGCTGGTTGAGAGGCATTTACTATTAAGTAACACTGAACATGGTTTCGTCTCTACACGACCCACAGGAAAGCTAATTGATCCGAAATCTGATTCTTCCCTATAAAGCCTATAGCCATTTAGTGATTTATATCCCCATCCATCCTGTGATCTCTTAAAATTATCTAGACTCTCAAGTCTTCTTGTAGCCATTAAAGGTGACAATGGTAAAAAATTCAATTCCATGTTTTCCTAGATTTCGCTATATGGGAATTACACTACATCCATTCTTTCTGAATAATTTACATTGGAGCATTTAAAGTCGCAGAACGAAGCCGTTCTTTGTTTTATATTATAGTTTTAAACTCTGTCTGTAAACAACTCTTTGATTCATGTTTGATAAAAATCAGAACACACGGTTTACTCAGCTATAAATAAGTTGCTTTTGTTGTGTTCGCTCACACCTTACCCACGCACGCTTCACAAATTCAATTGAACGTGACATTTGAAATCTCGATGGAGTTTTTGGGCACAGCTCTTTAATTAATTTTCTCTATCAAGCGAATTAGACAAATATAGTACTATCCGATGTTTACCTTCAAGATGCAACGTTTTATCATTGTTTCTGTAAGAGAATATATTAATTTTTAAGTTTAAATTTGAAAATCCATTTTTAATTGCCATTGTTTTATGCCCCTAGTTTGTCGAAGCTGCATCGTTAAATATCTACACGAAAATAACCATTGCCCAACGTGTAACGTCTTCCTTCACCATAGCCACCCTATGAATTACATCAGGTAAGAGAAAACACTGTAACCATGGAAAACAAACTTTTAACTTCGATTACATGTCTTAGTAAGCGTACAACGCGTGCCTCACTATATAAGTGTTTTGTAAAAAGCTTAATTAAGCTTTAAAGTCACTCCCCTAAATTCAGTCAAGGTACTTATCATAGGGAAAAGGTTAAATGGAAACTAGCTCATTTTGTTCACATTTATAGTCTTTTCCTTATAAAGCTGTGTGTAGTTGTCAAATCTGACATTTTGTCAGATCCAATATAAGTTTAGCTAGAAGATATATATTTGCTTGATTCTTTACCTATTTCTGACATACCAACCCTTCGAGTTTTTAGCAATAAAAAATATAGATGCAGTAATCAGAGGTTTCTGTTAAAAAGCTGTAAATAATGGAGGTTGTCAGTTTTAAATGCTTTGCTAATTTGATTATTGATATTGTTAACTATTCACAAACAGGGAATATATGCCAATTACTTTTGTTTATATATTGGTCAGGTAATAATTAAAGCAAAGGCATTTATAAAATATGGAACATGGATTGAACAGATTGAAATGTTTATAAAAATGCTGTATGAAGTTTTTAAAAAAAAGAAATTTATGTGATAGGTAAACTACAATTCATATCCAAATCACTGATAATTGTCAATGGGTTACTGGCGCAAATCCAAAAATCTCAAAAAGGGGGTCGAAAATCCCAAGGATAGGTATGTGATAGATAAATAAATAGATTGATAATTGATTACATTAGTTTTGGTCAAATAAAGAAGATAACATTGAGATACAATAAACAGGGGATATATAAAACATGGCAAAAGTTACATTTATAAATTTTAGCTCTTGTACATTCAAAAATTTAGTTCTACACTGTCACAGGTAGGAGGGGGGGGAGGGGTGATTGCCCCCTGGATCTTTCTCTGGCTAATGTGTTTAACATGGAGTCCTAGTTTTTATTATTATGCTGGAACTCTGTTTTTCTAATTCACAGAGATAACCCAAAATTCCAAGACTCAACCTGATAAAACATTATGTGACTAGACTAAACAGTAAATATTGAGGCCTCTCAAGTATAGGCAGACAAACTTATGTTTGTATTGTATTTTAATATTGAAGCCTCCCAAGTATAGGGAGACTAACTTATGTTTGTTCTGTATTTTTGTCTCCAAGCGCTGATAGGACGATGCAGGAAATTGTATTTAAGTTAGTACCAGGCCTACAAGAGTGTAAGTAATATGGACAATTTTAAGGAAATGTATTTTATCAATTGATTAAGTGTTCATCATTGATTGCTGTTGGTGGTAGTTACTGCTTAAGAGGTTTGGACCGATGTAATAAATTCTCCAGAATCTTGAAGCACTTTTTTTTACTTTTTTACAGACTTTACTTAAAGCATTTAAGTGCATAAAGCCAAAAGCCAAGGCAGATTGGCATTTCATTATTTCTATCCCACTGCCTCATCACATCCATACATTTGCAAAAAATGTGTAAATGATAAAATCCACAAAACTATTTCCTGTCATATGTTTTATACATTGAAGGTGTGACCTTAAATTCCACTCTTTAGGACACAATTAGCCTTGAAGCAATTAGCAAATTTTCCAGTTTTGTTCTTATGTCGAACATTTGATATATGAAATTGTAAGTCATATGTAAGGAACTACTAAATCTTATTTTGAAAACATTTGCTCCTTGTTCTAAAGCTCCTCGATTGGTAACCTGAGTATCAGGCGGAATTTTTATTTTTCCGAAGAAAATGAGGAGAGGCCGGCGCGATAGAAACATAGGAGGGCCTGATACTCAGGTTACTCGATTTGCAATGCACCGTCTATACATCTTATCATCATTTTTCCATAAAGGGGAACTCCAAAGGCAGAAAGAATTCGAGGTAGCAATGTTCATGTACCGAACTGGAGAACAACAGAGTGTGTATAATAACGCCAGGAAGAAAGAAAGCAGAACGGACGGTAAGATTCGGTTGTCAATTTCGTGTCAAGTTCGAAACCAAATCTTATATATAACACATAGATAATATTTTTATGATAATAAAGTTATTTAAGTGACTCTTTAAATATGTTTTAGAGCTATATATTTTGTATTACTTACGGTATTCGGTAAATTGTCCTCGTTATCATCCCTTTCATCATTTCTTTCCAACTTTATGAGGGCGAGCTATCGTTTGAAGTCTGGGACGAGTCCTTACGGCTCCACAGGAACACCACCTGTTGACTTCTTGTTTTTTTCCCGACTAGCAAATCGCCCCAGTCCGTGTTCATCCGGCTCTACGACGCCGACTGGTGAAGTACAAGACTATCACCGTAACGACGAGCAAGTCGCTATATGTATGGAATGCTACAGGTTAGGAGATCGGTTACCATTGTAGTGTTTCTTGTTGAGAACCGACAAGGAACGCCAGTAGGCCCCTCCCCCCATTCTTCTAAATGGGGGTTTCAAGACCCTCATCCTTTTCAATAGCGATTTTAAGACCTCCCTTCTTTCCAATATGGTGTTTGAGACCCCCCTTCTCAATAGGGGTTTTAAGACCCCCTCCTTCCCAATAGGGTGGTTTTAGACCCCCCTTCTCAATGGGGGTTTTAAGATCCCCTCCTTCTCAATAGGGTGTTGAGAGCCCCTTCTCTATATATGGTGTTTAAAGCCGCATTGTCACCAGTTTACTTCCGGCCGATTACGTAACAATATCCGATGATTTTTAACGGAAAACGCGAAAAATATTGAAAATATTGAAGGCAGTGTGTCTATTGGAAGTTTCTGTCTATTGGAAGTTTCTGATGTGATTGATAATTTAGAGCGGATGGCCTGTTAAATATCTCGGATTTTAATAGATTCTTTTGTCTTTTAACGGTTGAGGTTTCCGTCGGACCTCCGGAAGTAAACTGGTGACAATGCGGCTTTAAGACCCGCCTCCTTCTCAATAGGGTGTTGAGACCCCCCTCTTCTCGATAAGGTGTTTGAGACCCCCTTCTCAAAAGGGTGTTTAAGACCCCCCCCCCCCCCCCCCTCCTTCTAGATTGGGTGTTAAAGAATAATTACACCGGCAAAGAACGCTGGAAGACGGCATTTCATACTATCTGACGCCCTCTTCAGGCGCCCTCTTGCCGGCGTCGTGGATTTAAAACACCCTAATACCGACCAGAGGCTTGAAGATAAAAGGGTACTTACCCAAAAAACGGACTGTCGCTTCATGGACAGAAAGAAAAACTCCCCCTCCCCCAGGGTCGAGCCTTCCACGAATTTAGTATTCCTTAAAAAAATTCAATTTCTGCTTATTTTGTAGGTCATCAAGCGGAAGTCATCTATTGAAGGTAGGACACAACAAACTTCGAATGATACAATTCGTGACTTGCATATTGCACGGATATTGCGCATCGCGTACACTAAACAACTAAACCCTAACCATATTTTTTGTAGCCGTTACAACGAAAATATCTTCGACTCTCATCCCAAGCCACCGTACAACATCTAAAGAAGTTCATCGCAAAGAAATTATCACTCAAAGCATTCACTGAAGTAAGTCTTATACCTGCCTGACTTCCCAGTCACCACCAATCGTGGTTTCTCTTAAAAGACGACTTGCACAAAGAAATCAAGTGAATTGGAATGGTAAACCTCACGAGAAAATAAACACAGAAATGGCTAGGGCCGTCACGCCAGAGAGCCCACCCCTCTTGACCGCCCCCTATGTATGGAGAGAATCAGTAAAAAGAAGAATATCATTATTCCAGTATTATCTTTAGGATAGATTAGATTTCCGTATCACAAATAATAGAATTTGTACGGATAGATTGGGGTAAGGAATGCAGTGGAGTCCTATTTATTAGATATTTTTCTTTGCGCACCCCACCAAACCTCTTTTTCTAAACTTGTAGGTCGATACTTATTCAACTCTATTTGAGATATTTTTGCTTAGCCCAAGACTCCTCTTTCTGAACTTGTAGGTCGATATCTTATGCAATGACGAAATACTCGGCAAGGACCATACGCTCAAATTTATAACAGTCACGAGATGGCGATTCAAGGTATTTTCAGTACAATCTTTCATTTTATTCTACGTTGTATCATAAACCATTGATTTGTATTGTCAAAACGACCATCAAAACGACCTAGTCCCATGCGTTGTAACTGGGTTTCCTGTTCTTGGAGATTGACGGAGGCAGTTTGGGGTCTGGGGCCCGTTTCTCAACTCCCGGTAACTTATCGGGCCCGTAAACCCACCCGTTAAGACTTTCCGATAAATAAATGGTGTTTCTCAAAACTCCCGTTAATTAACGGGCCCTTAAACTTTCCCGATAAATTGCCTTGCTATTCTAGAATCATTCAGTTTACGCCTTAGTTACCGGACCCGATAATTTCGGGAAGTTACTGAGGATTTTAAGTAACACTCGCTCAAACCCGATAAACTTCCCCGTAAACTCTCCCGATAAGTTTTACGGGCCTGTAAATTACCAGGAGTTTTGAGAAACAGGCCCCTGGAAAGTACTTGTGACCAGGGTCTTCTGGGTAATTTCCAATATGACGCCACAACTCAGCCAAAGGAAGCCCGATGATAAATCCGGCGTAAGAACGCCTGGGACAATTGACCCGATCCTAGACTCTTTTTTTTTTACAGAAGTCACCGTTACTTCTACACTACAGACCAAGCCTAAATCTGTACTAATCACAACTCACAACGTGGTCTCAAGTGTCTCCTTACACGCAAGCACCCAGCCAGCATCGATAGAAAATATTATAAATTGCATATATATTTTATATAGATTTATAGGCAAAGATTTGTACAAAAATCAAATTTTCAATTGCGCAATTTTTTGCTGAGATTTACGCATATCTAAAGTTGATATTACCCGCGCTATCTACCACTCTAATAAGGTTTTAAAAGGGTACCGTATTTATCGCGGTACGCCATGATATTGTTGTTTATGTTGAGATCGGTGTACAGATGAAGAGCCAAGATTCCCAAAAGGGACCAAAGGCGTCCTTATAGAGCATATTAACTTGGGCCTCCCGCTGACAACGCCCCTGGGGTGGGCTGGTATCACCCCGATGTCCCTTGGCGCCCAACGTTTAATTCAGAACTCAAAATGGCCACCATATATGCACATATCATCAAGACAAAAAATTATCGCGATGTGTTACTTGTTCGCGTCACTTCAACATGACTCTTCCGCAGAAGAACGTGTCTTTCGCGGCCGAAAAAAGAAAGCGCTCTACCCTGAGCCTTGTCAACAGAGGACTTGCGCTAAGAGACCGAGTGACTTTTCTGGGTGGCAAATTCAAAACAAAATCATCGAACTAAAAATTAGTCCAGAGATGAAAGAAATGAAACTTAACCCTTTCTGGAAAAAAAAAAAATCTGGCTTTTTTTTTGTAAGCGCTGGATAACTTGCTTTTTGTTGCTGTTATTTTGCCACTAAAAGCTTGAGAGTTCGCTAGTTTGCCTTCCAAACAGCCACGTGATCTCTTAGCGCAAGTCCCAAGTCCCGAATTCATACGATGCTATTGCACATTTCTTGTAAGACGCAGGTTCGAGAGCGTTTTCGCGAGTGCACTGTATCAAGACGTGACGCTTTGTATCAAATGATTAGGGTAGGACAACATATTGAGAAAACAGCGCACAAAAAACGCCTCGACTTAGCGTCTTCACAAGCCTTTTGAGAAGATTTAATAAACAGAATTAAAAATTCTTAATAAGTAAATCATTTTCAAGGTCTTTAATTAGTGCACAATTATATCCCCGTCCCCCCCTACACACATGTTTATAAATAACTTGTACCCTGCAACAAGAACATTTTCTCATGCGAAACGAATTAATCTGTGGAGTTTTCGTAGTCTTTCTCAGGAAAAAACGTTCACTTTTATGAAAATTCTTTACTCGGAATATTTTCTGTTTATTAGAAACAGTTATCAAGAAAATGCTAGATGCTTTTCAGCCATCATACGTAAGAATGCCCTCTATACCCCTCTCTCAGTCCGGTGACCGCAAACAGCATAATTAATAACATCTTGCAATCGCCGTGATACCACCATATGTTTTTTTTACACCTCGAGGATAATTCCGCAAATATTTGCCGCCAAAAGTCGGTCTTGTGATTGGTTGGCACGCGTCTCTATTCACCCTCTGTCAAGGTACCGCTGCTTTCCGCCCTACGAGGATCACATACATGTTGAGTCCGCCAAGGCTTGTTACTCGCTATGGCCCTAGAAGGTAAAAAATCTTACGCTGGGCTCGGCTCCACTCACGATCTTGTAAGTATTAACTGTACTCGGTTATACGGTATTGCAGTACCATGGGGGCTTCCTGTAAGAAAACACACAAAAAGAAAGCTCGTTTTCAAAATAGTGAGGGGGGGGGGGGGGGGGCATAATTTCATTACGGCACGTCTTTTGACAATGACATGATCGGACTTAACGTTACATAACAATGTACAGTCAAAAGACTCGTATGGAACTTCGTTCTTAGGAAAAGGCGATCTCCACATGGTCAAAGCTATTGGCGTCTTGTTTAACATTAAAGTGAAGATATGAAGACAGTGACTAGAATAAAATGGCGGATGAAATTACTATGATATTGCAATTAACAGTTACCATTACATAAAAATACACAGTCAAAAGAGATTGGTCAAAATCTCCCGTAGGAGAAGCTATTGGTGTCTTCTTTTACATAACAGTGAAGATTTGAAAATAGTAAGTAGAATTAACTGGTGCTACGTAATTCAAATTCGTATTAATCACTGTAAAAATAGAGTGCGGAGTAAAAGCCTTTGTCTAGCCGTCTGGGTAGGTCGTGACGTCATCAGCTAAAGTCACGATAGTTAAGATTACGGGGTGCCTTCAGCCCTCGGGATTCCGAAAAACCCAAAATGGCGAGGAAAAATGTTGAAACGCGCGTCAGATTAAGTCGAATGTGCTCATGTTATATATCATTGTAAAGCTTAATAAATGGGAAATACGATCATCTTTTTTGTTTCTAAGTTTGATGAAATGCTTTATTTTTTAACGGGTTTTAATCACGCGCTTATTTTTAGCCAATCATATCCCCTAAAAACCCTAATGTGTCTAAACTATCCGGCAGATCTTTAAGTTTTATGGCTTATGTCAATCACTAAATACACACCTACCAAACTGTGTTCGGCTTTTGAGATATTTTTCTTTGTTTCTATGCAAATTTGAGTCAAAGTCAGGGGACTTAATAATTTCCAGGTAACACGACACCGGAGGACATAAAATACGATCCGCTCAAAATCTCTCAAAAGTATCACTCTTGAATAAATAACCTAGCGTGTTGCCAAATTTTGCGGCATGTTAGGGTTTTGAAGTTTGGAAATGCACGCAAATTCGAAGCCGAAAAAATCTCGGTTGAAAGTTCTTAGAGAGTGCGTCACCTACTTGAGTTATCTGTCAACGAGGTGATCATATCATCAGCTCTCGATGAACAGACCGACCAATAAGAGGCGAAAACCGAGTCATTACGGGGAGTTTCGAATTTCGCCATGAGAAAAACAGGTGACAAGCAAGAATTCCAGCACATATGGGGAATCAAGAGACCATGATGTATATCATGGTCTCTTGGGGGAATACAATGATAAGCCGCGCTCATGCAAAACCAGGAAAGCGAGGCTGAGACCGGTAGCAAATAGGGCAGGTTTTTCGCGATTTTGTGAAATGTACTAGACAAATCGTAACTAACGATTTCGTCTTAATGTTTTGATTTTGGAAACGATGATAACCTTGAAGCGGGTTGTAGGGTCAAACTAATACAAGAGAAGCCAACAAGAATATTGTCCTTTTCGCTTGTAGCGAGATCTTTCATTTAGAAGTCTTCACCCTCATTTAACGCTTGAGACGACTTTATCGTTTATCTATCGGTTATATATTTCGGAACGCTAATAGGACTTTCCGCAAGACGAGGGAACTGAATTTGAGATTTTTGAAGTCACGATTTACGGGTTAAAACAGTATGCTAATTAACTATAACCGAAGGTCCCGGATGTAGGGAACACAGAGTTCCAGGAATTGATAAAAAGACTAAAGGATTAAAACACCTTGATGCTTACACAAAGTCTTCAAGCAAAATTCGTTTTTTCTTATTATATCGAGAAGATACTAAAAACCCAAACATTTTTCTTTGCCATAATAAAGGTAATAGGAAAGGTAGTAGGAAATTTAAAGATGCAAAAATATTTTTTGCTCTCATAATAGCGAGACGTTCGTAATTAAGAGACGACCATAATAACGAGACGTTCGTAATTAAGAGACGTCCATAATAACGAGACGTTCGTAATTAAGAGACTTCCATAATAGCGAGACGTTCGTAATTAAGAGACGACCATAATAACGAGACGTTCGTAATTAAAAGACGCCCATAATAACGAGACGTTCGTAATTAAGAGACGTCCATAATAACGAGACGTTCGTAATTAATGGACGTACGTAATTAACGAGACGTTCGTAATTAAGAGACGTCCATAATAACGAGACGACCTTGATTTAAAGACGTCCATAATAACGAATTGTCCTTAATTAAAAGACGTCCATAATAACGAGACATCCGTAATCCCGTAATTATAAGACGTCCATAATAAAGAGACGTCCATGATTTAAAGACGTCCATATAACGAGGTTCCAAGGCAGTGAAGAATCCTAGGAAATTCCACGAACCTTGTCGATCCACTCCGTGATCCATACAAACTTCATGGTCCGGCATGGCAAAATAACGTGATTGTTGCACAAGACTTCCACCTGTGGAATGACAATGATAAGAAAGCTTTAGAAGGGAACGTTTGTGTTTAAAGCCAGATTATCATTTTTTGTATTCACTCTTTGAGACAATTAAAACGAGTTATTTTAACTAAATAAGTTCAGAATTGAGCTCTGAGCATAAAAACACCCATAGTTTCTCACCTTCTGAGTGACAGGGAGTTTGAGTTTGGTGTTGAGATATCTCTGAAGGTTCAGAATGCGCATGCGCACGGAACACCTTAAATACTTCTTGGAAAGAGTCTGTAAAGAACAAAGGACACGATTGACAGAAAGACTACACGCAAGCTGCAGAAAAACTAGATGGTCTGCGTAGGCGTGGTGTAGACAAGGTATAAATCAACATAAGGTTGAGAAGGTAATATTAAAAGCTTTTTGAAATAGAGTAGTTGCGCTGACGTTTCGAGCGTTAGCCCTTAGTAGGAGCAAAAGACGAAGGGCACCGACGAAGGGCTAACGCTCGAAACGTCAGCGCAAGTACTCTGTTTCACAGAGCGTTTAATTAACATACCTTTTAAACCTTGTGTTGATTTATACAAAGGACATGATTGACTTGCTTGTAGAAAGACAAAGTGATCCAAACGAAAAGCCAAAAGATGTACTATAGAACTCTAGAAATGTTAAAAACGTTTATTTAAAGGACTATTTCCGGTCGCGTGCGTGTCCGTTTTATAAAGGTTTTCCTGTACTAAAGACAGTTGCTTGGTCACGGGATATCCGTTATAAAGCGGTTCTCATGTTTATTTATCTATATCATCTCGCTCCTTTTTCAAAGTCTGCATTTACTACTAAAGTCACAACATTAGTTCAGTTATTCATTATTTCAGTTATTCTTCTAGAATACCTTGCAGACTGGATGATTCTTAGAGTCTCCCTCCATGCTGTTGTCATGGTCTGAATTTTCTTCATCTTCATCAGAGCTTTATAAATACACAGATATGACACAGAAGCATAATGCATTATCTATATCGAGTAACATATTTCATGGTCTTAATGTTTTTCCTCATCTTCATCAAAGCTTTATATTTACATACACATGTAAAACATTAATAACGCATTACCAAAAAAAACCCTAACAATTTCGAGTAATGATGATGAGGGATGGGGTTATTGGACAAAACTCTTGTTTTTATCTCCATGATGATCTTGAGACGTTGATTAGATATTTATAGAAAATAAAATATACAGACCCCGGTAATGAATTCAACACAAGTTTGAAGAGAAGTAAGTTTTAGCCTTCTGTGAAAGCACTTGCTCCGACTAAAAGCTAATGGTCGGAACGTCTTGAAGGGAGCTTGCAGAGTGGGTTTGGGTCGGGGCATGCATTTTAAAAAGCACCCCCTAAGTTCAATTAGATACTGCAGTCAACAGAAGCCATGTTCCCACAGCAAAGGTTATTTTCAAGTTGCATTCACTTCGGATTTAGTTGTCAAGAACGTTTTATGATCCTTTTATAATATCAATTTTAAGAATGAATGCAGCCCCTGTCCATCTGCATCTCAGGCCTGGCTTGAGTCAGTGGGGAGTTTAAGTTACAGATGATCCATTATAAACATGTCTTACCCATATCTCTCAATGCAGAGTGATACCAGCTCATCATCACGGTAAGAGTTCTTGTGCTCTGAGAAATCTCTTTTTATGTGTTGTGGCTTCTCACCATGATCTTGTTCAAGTGCTAGATCAAAAACATTAGACAATTTACTCATCAGACTATTTTTGTCATAAAATACAATAATCATTGTTTTCAACCAGATGTAAGCACCAAAAAGCAAACAATCAAGTTGTTACACTTCTTACCATGTATGAGCATAGCTGGCCTCTCAACAGGCAGTCCTCGTAAGTCATAGAACTCGCGTTTCCTTCTTTCCTCATCTGTCAAGCAATGACACAAATAAAAAATTGCAAATCTCCCCCTGCTTCTGCCAGTTAAATGCACTCTTTGGGTTTTGACCCCCCCTTGATACTACTTGGTACTTTTCTGAGTCTCCCCTTGGATGTAGAAATCCCCCTTTCCCTTGTGTTATCAAGTAAAATCAAGTGTAATAAGGTAGTCATCTGTTTCGAATTACAAACCTTCCTCAATCCCTGGAACAACTTTGTGCACTACATCTTGCATAGTTCTGTCTAGTCTGCTCGCAAACACATTAAATAATAAATGAATTAATTAAGCAATAGAGGAAAACAACAACGCCTAAACAGGTCCGTAGCCATGATTTTTACACGAAGGGGGGGGGGGGGGGGGGGGTTCCCTTACCCATTCATTGGGTCATTTTCTCTTAGGTAGCTCTTCCTATGTAGCTTGTAGGTGGTACTTAATAACTTTTCTTTATTAGAGCTGACCTTCCAGTCAAGTGAGGGCAGGGAGGGGGGGGTTCTTAACCTCCCCTGGCTACGGGCCTGCTAAACAAGATGTGTTCAGCAACAGTTACAAATGAATGTGTATGTATAACACTGCAACAAACACTCATCCTCTGGTGCCAGCATACTCACTGCAGGTTAAGCAGTGGCTGTGTTTCATGGATTTGTAGGTTGCATGTTGGACAGCACTTGCTTGATTGTAGGTATTTCACTATGCAGCTCTTGCAAACTGCAACAAATAATGGTTCTTTTAAATGCTGTGGGGTGATATCCCAGTGCTATGGGCTTTCATTTCTCAAGAGAATGTAACAGGGTTCAAACCCAGTTCAGGTCAACTGTGATTTTTTTCATTAGGAAAGCCTGCCTTTTTCTGAACTGTGAAACCCTCTTCTTTTTGGAAAGCTTGGTGTTACAGGTTTCGTCTCTCAAGATGTTAAGCTGGAGGTCCTGAATGTCACCACATATTAATCTGTATTGGGACATAAAAGAACTGCTGGGGATGCTATCCTGTGATGGCAATGCTTACATACAAACCCACACTCATGATTGTAAACTGTGCAGATGGAGCAAACTGTATCTACACACAAACTTACATGTGAAGCACATTGGATCATTTCTCCCTATGTTAATGTGAATGATAAAAATAATTACAAGCATCTTGGTGTTGTATCAAGAGTGTCTTGCAAACTTTGATCTGAACAGCTTAAGTGAGAGACGCTCAGCAAGCTGTATCAAAGTTTTCAATGACATTTTGAATAACGATGATCACAAGCTTAGATCTCTACTGCCCCCCAAACACCTGGGCTTGTATAACACCCGGAAAAAGCGTCAGTTCGACCTCCCGCGCTATTGTACAAACAGGTATAGGAACTTGTTCATCCCGGCAATGTGCAGGCCTTGTGTAAATAGTCGATTTTCAACTTTCTATCTATCTATCTATCTATCTATCTATCTATCTATCTATCTATCTATCTATCTATCTATCTATCTATCTATCTATCTATCTATCTATCTATCTATCTATCTATCTATCTATCTATCTATCTATCTATCTATCTATCTATCTATCTATCTATCTATCTATCTATCTATCTATCTATCTATCTATCTATCTATCTATCTATCTATCTATCTATCTATCTATCTATCTATCTATCTATCTATCTATCTATCTATCTATCTATCTATCTATCTATCTATCTATCTATCTATCTATCTATCTATCTATCTATCTATCTATCTATCTATCTATCTATCTATCTATCTATCTATCTATCTATCTATCTATCTATCTATCTATCTATCTATCTATCTATCTATCTATCTATCTATCTATCTATCTATCTATCTATCTATCTATCTATCTATCTATCTATCTATCTATCTATCTATCTATCTATCTATCTATCTATCTATCTATCTATCTATCTATCTATCTATCTATCTATCTATCTATCTATCTATCTATCTATCTATCTATCTATCTATCTATCTATCTATCTATCTATCTATCTATCTATCTATCTATCTATCTATCTATCTATCTATCTATCTATCTATCTATCTATCTATCTA
This sequence comes from Nematostella vectensis, assembly GCF_932526225.1. Classification (NCBI taxonomy): domain Eukaryota; kingdom Metazoa; phylum Cnidaria; class Anthozoa; order Actiniaria; family Edwardsiidae; genus Nematostella; species Nematostella vectensis. The sequence goes on from NC_064039.1 coordinate 8,943,503, forward strand.
TCTATCTATCTATCTATCTATCTATCTATCTATCTATCTATCTATCTATCTATCTATCTATCTATCTATCTATCTATCTATCTATCTATCTATCTATCTATCTATCTATCTATCTATCTATCTATCTATCTATCTA